>NW_006789439.1:309483-312843 GCF_000442215.2 Lipotes vexillifer | reverse complement strand
CCCCCGCATCGGCAGGCGGACTCTCAACCACTGCGCCACCAGGGAAGCCCCCGTCCCTATTCTTTTGTCTTTTTTCTCTTTTCTTTTGCCCTACCCAGGTACGTGGGGAGTTTCTTGCCTTTTGGGAAGTCTGAGGTCTGCTGCCAGCATTCAGTAGGTGTTCTGTAGGAGTTGTTCCACATGTAGATGTATTTTTGATGTATTTGTGGAGAGGAAGGTGATCTCCATATCTTACTCATCCGCCACCTTGTAGGTCCCCCTGAAACAACTTTTTATGTTGAAGTATGGATGTTTGCATTTATTACATTTTTCCTACATTCTCTATATAACTCACTTTCCATGTTTTGGTTGCCATTTACTTGTTTTCTTTAACTTTGCTTAATCTTAATTTCTTATCCATAAAATGGAGTTAATAATATCTACCTCAAGGGCCATTTTAAAAGTTAATGGCATAAATTATTTTAAAAATTGAGAATGGAATATTTTAGCTAATACTGCTACTACTAGCATTATTACCACAAGTCATATCACTATTCCTACTTGTTTATTTCATTTATAGTGTAATACCAACTTTAAAATTATGTAGTAGCTATTTCCCCTTGTGTATGGTTAATATTATAATACCCCAGAATTGCCAACATATTTTAACATCCTATCAATTTATTTAGGCAAATAGTCAAAATGGCTGCATAAAAATCAACAGTTTAAAAATATTTATAGACTTCCTACTATGTGCCAGGGACTACACTATACACTGAAGATTTATCAGTGAGTAAGGCAGACAGACTCTTTGACCTACAACAGTTTAACTTTTGCTGGCGGAAACAAACATGTAACCAGTCAATTATAATACATGGAAATAAGTGCTAAAATCTGATCTGAACATCCAGAGAGGGAACAGGGACATAATGGTGTGAGGATTGTTGGTAAGGAAGTGGCTTCATTCATCCAGGCTAAAGAGTGAAGGTAGGGAGTGGATCGTCACAAGTAAAGAGAACTCCATGAAGTAGACAAAAGGATATGGAAGAAATCAAATATGAAAATAATGACAGTTCTGGGTCCAAGCAACACCGGGTCCAAAAACCAAGTTAAAAAAATTGAGATGAGGTTAAAGTGAAAACATTTCAAATGTCTGCGACACCCAATTTAATAAGTGACTAAAGACATAAGTTGTGAATAAATCATGAAGACATAAGTTGTGAATAAATCATGAAGAGCCTTGAAAGTCTTATTTTAAGGAGTTTTTCCTGTATCCTGAAAGAAATAGGGAGCTAACTGGGTGGGGGGTAGGGGCGATTTAAATGAGGGAATGACACGATGAGATATAATTTTAGAAAGATCACTATTTCTGTTGTGTGGTTAACGGTGGCCAAAGAGACTGGTTAGGAGGCTAAGGAGTAGCCTAGTAACATGAAGAGAGGCGAATAGTGATAGTGAGAAGTGAATTCAAGAATCAACACAAGTAAAGCCTACAGAGAGAGAGAGAGACTCTGTATGCTTTACAGAGTGAGACAGAGACTATTCAGCTCTATAATATCTTCCTGCAGCCTCTGCTCTCTTTGTATCTATTGTGACTGTAATTATGGATTTTACTGGTATTCACCCTGTAATTCCTTCCCTCTCTCAAGTATTAAAAACAAAAATTCAGAAAAAAAAAATACTTTGTCAGAAGAATCTATAAAGTATTAGCATTTTTCTGAGGGTGTCTTAGTGGATATTCTTTCCCTTACATGCTTGCTTAGCCTTTTCATCACCGCCATGTTTTGTGAGAATATAAGAGGTAAAGTACCATAAAATGGACAATCAGAAATGGGAAGGGAAATAGGCTCCTTTGAAGCAAAGATTAAGGATTCAACTCTTCAGTCACCTAGAACAGTGATGCTTAGATTGGCTCCAGAATATAATCACCCAAAGAACTTAAAAAAATATATACCTAAAACATTGTAGTCACTCGATACTTATTGAATTCACTCAACAGCTGCTTATTGAGAGGTGTTGGGCATACTATGGGGAAAAAGCAATTAGTACTTGAGGGTGTTTACAACGTATAGCAGTGGCTTTCAAGCATTGACTATTAAGCCACATCTCAAAAACACATTTTCCATATAATGCAGTACGCATGTGCAAGCACATACACCAAAAACAAATACACATATGATAGAAAAACATTTTTCGCAAAATAACACTTACCACAACAATATGCAGCACACTTTTTGATATTTTCTATTTGTTTGTGCTCATTTTTTAATAATAAAAAATGATGGTTGTAAACCATTATATTGATTTCAATACCACCCAAAGAAAGCCATCAAATACTCTGAAAAAACCTCGTACAGGGCTTCCCTGGTGGCGCAGTGGTTGAGAGTCCGCCTGCCGATGCAGGGGAAGCAGGCTCGTGCCTCGGTCGGGGAAGATCCCACGTGCCGCGGAGTGGCTGGGCCCGTGAGCCATGGCCGCTGAGCCTGCACGTCCGGAGTCTGTGCTCCGCAATGGGAGAGGCCACAACAGTGAGAGGCCCGCGTACCACGCAAAAAAAAAAAAAAAATCCTCGTAGAGAGGATGTTCTAAAACTCTATTTCTGAACACTGATAGAAACACACTGTGCTGGTGCTTTTATTTCAATAAAAATACCCAAAATTTACAGTCTTTTAAAAAATTACCAATTATCTCAAAGACAACTCAATCCAGTTTGAATAAGACACAGAGCTTTATCTCACTTACCTTTATTTCACTTAGAAAAAACTAAACATCTCATGGGTAAAGAGATGTACTCTTTCAGTCTCACAATGATGTACACACAATGAGATAATTTCCTTAATGGATTCTGGAATTAGTTAGGGAAAAACCTAAAAGTGAGCAAGTTTTCACCAGCAATATTACACACAATACTAAAAATCAGGAAACATGAGAACACACTTCTGTTAATGCAATGGATTTATAAAGCTATCCTTAATAAGTCATATTTAATTAAAAAATAACTTTTTTTCTTTTAGAGAAACTAACATAGGATGAGACAGTAGTTATAAATATAGAAAAGCTATCCAAGAGTTTTTTCTTTGCTATTAACTACTTTACTGATTTCTCTCAATAAGGATTCCATGTGTCACATACAAATGATGATGCACATGTATGGCAGAGACCTCTATTTTTTTCCTCTCTCTATATCTATTATCCCCCTTCTCTATAGAAATAGAAGTTTAATGGAGCATTATGTCCACCCAGCTGACGGCTTTATGTCCCAACAGCCTTTGCTGCCAGGTATGTTTATGTGACAAGGATGTAGACAATAAGATACAAACAGAAGTGATATGTGCAATTTCTGGGTCATAAACTTAAAAGGAAAGGAGTCCCCTTCCTTAT
>NW_006789439.1:305681-309473 GCF_000442215.2 Lipotes vexillifer | reverse complement strand
AGGAATGTGGAAATATTGGCCACCTGAGAACCAAATATGGAAGTCAGGTGTTGAGGATGGTTCATACTGTTAAAATGAGAGAGAACTAAACTTATATCTTGTTTAAGCCTCTATTACTTTCCTTTCTTAAAGTGGCCAAACCTATATCCTACGTAATGTGGAATTCCTACTCCAAAATGTACTCCTCTATACTGAGTGGGAAAAACTAGATAAACAAAGTGAGTGAAGTTTAATTACAACATAGAAGCATGGTGAATGAACAAAAGCATGTAAGGATGTGAGGCTGTCTAAGCAATAGGCAGTTATATGGTAATAGAAAGGTCACAAATTCCCAACTTGGCAGTCAACAGTGTCAAATAAATACTTCCTGGAGAATAAGGCTACTTGTCTTCTACACACAGAACCTTTTTTTTTGGCAAAATGAAACTTTCTTGTATACGTTTCATACAAAATACTGAAATAGAACATAACTGCATTCTACACATCACTACACCAAAATGTCAAAAGATTCACTTCTCAGCATGAAAATGCACAGAAACATAAATATGAAAGGACTTCACATTAAATGTTTTATTCACACCTCAGTGCAGAGTCAAATGGAGTATTGTGAATGGGATGTAGCACTATCAAATAACGTATGTAAGGGGACTTAATGGAATAAAAGAAAAGAAAACTCTGAAACATTCCTGATTCTTGCAGATGGAAGATATCTCCATGGCTGAAAACACTCAGAGTGATAAAATTCAGCTCTTCCAAATTTTGTTATAATTTGCTTCTTGAGCAATTAATTTGGTGATATTTCAATGTATTGGTTATTTATTTGGCCCCTATCTCTTCAGTACAGAGATTCTTTGTAGACAAAGTTCATAGAGATACACTAAACTGCATTAGCATATACAACTCCATTAATAGAAAATATATCTTTTACATACAACTGCTGTAGGAAACCACAATGGTGAATTTCAAATAGCTATTTGAAAACATTGCCAATGTTTCAGCGCTATTGCCTGACTAAATTTTTCATTTATTATTAACCAAACATTTTTTAATACACATTTGTTGAGAGTAACAGCAACTTACTGATCCAATTTTACTGGTGTTTAGTAGAATATACATAAAAAATACTTGCCCAATTTCTTTAAGTAAAATTCTCAGTACAAATGTAATGTTGAAAAATAAAACCAAAATCAATGGTAGTGCCACTAAAAATGGAACCTAGAGAATATATCCCTAGATATTTTCTCTTTCCTCTTTGTATCTACGCATGATTATTGTACTTAGATAACATAGGGAAATACTGCTGACAATGGCACTCAAGTTTCTGAAAGAAAGGAGGTTCAGTACATATATTTAGGAGCCAGAAGGCAGGAAAATTTATCTTCCTTTTCATAATTTTTCATCTAAGTAAAGGGAGTGACAGAGATGGTCTTAAACTTGGTATCAATTATCTAGTAAGAGAACACATACCATCCTGATAAGAAAATTTAGTAGATAGTAAAGCATTCCTGATTATTTTACTCCAGAAACACTATGAAAAAAGAGAGCCCTAAAAGAAATGTTATCCAGTGTGTGATTATTTAAAGAGATGGAACAGTTTTCACCTCTGTGTAGGTTTATTAGATATTCCTATTCAAAGAATGTGAACTAGAGAGGAGACAAACTAAAAGACATGAAGATGCACTTAGTTTATATGCCATAATTGTTCATAGTATGATCATATAAGAGAATAAATACAAAGTTTATGAGACAAAGAATAAATTAAATCAACCATTTGCTCTTTCTGGTTTCTCAGTATACAGGAAATGGAAGGGAAGAGTATTAGAAAACTCAATCTCCGTGGGATATTTAGGCAAAATATGGAACCATATGACACATTAATTGACTTAGCAGTTATACACTGTCCATGTGACATTCAGAACTATGATTAAACATCTTTAAAATTCAGCCAAATATGAAAGGTCTTTAGAAAATATTGAAAAAAATAGAAAAAGAAAATGAGCTAATTCTCTCCTTTAATATCAATTTAACCAATTTGTTTAATCATAAAGAGAAAGCTACAGCATCAAGATATTTCTAAGCCCAAATTCTGAGCTTCTGTGGCATGACTTGAAAACACTTTGCTTCTTAGATGTTCGCTGGTGATGAGAGTACGGTGAGAGAATGGGAAGATAAAGACAGTCTTGCCAAAGTCAATCCATAATGAGGTGAGGCAGTGCAACACGTTACAAAATAGAAAAATTTCTTTGGCCATTCATTTCTGTCTGCCCCTCCCTGAACAGACACAACTTCTAACATGAAAATGTATGAAGGTAGTTATTCTTCTGGATATTATCAGGAAGTAAAAAAATATTATAAAGAAAAATATTTCAAAGTAAGCTACTCACCTATCCCAATGAAAGCAGCTTTGTATCCTTCTTCTTTCAAAGTGCTAAGAGTAATTTCATTCACTGAAAGGCTTTTACCACAAATTATCTGTAAGAAAAAACATTTCTGTAACTGTATTTTGGCATTGGAATGACTAAAACCTTAATCTTTAACATCGAAAATAATAAAAACTCCGTATACACATATATATAACTCCATATATAGATATGAAAATATTTTTGTCTTTTAGTATATAGGCTTATGTACACTAAATAGTATATAAATAGAACAAACATGTTTTACTTAACAGCTAAATGCATTTTTTCCTTTTAATTAAGTACCACAAGAAAAGCTAGTGTACTTAAAATCAAGTCAGTAAATTTTCACAGCTTAATTAGTATGTTCAAGGCACTATGTGGGGCATTTTAAAGAATAAAATGTTAAATGAGACACAGTTTATGCCTCAATGTACAGCCAAGATCTGTGCAGAAGATGTACAGAAATAAGTATAATAAATAACAGAGTGTGATCAGCACATGTCTACAAGAACTCAAGGGATGGAGAAATTCATTTTGGCTGAGGTCACATAGATGAGAAAAAAGAGAGGTAGTGGGATTTCAATAAAGCCCTTTTTAAACTGAAGTATAGTTGATTTACAATATTGTGTTAGTTTCAGGTGTACAGCAAAGTGATTTGGTTAAACATATATATGTGTGTGTGTATCTATATTCTTTTTTAAATACCTTTCCATTACAGTTTATTGTAAGATATTGAAAATAGTTCCCTGTCAATAAAGCCATCTTAAAAAATGGATAGGATTTGATAGGGGATACTTTCGAGGGAAGATGAGTAAAGTCAGGAGTCAGAGGGTAGATACTTCTATTAAAAATCACAGTACTTTGCTTAACTCCAGACATGAGCCTATTTTCAGATCTTGAACCTGCTGACTGAAGAGGTGGTCAGGTCCCTAGAAAGAAAGACCCTGAAACATCCTGGCAAGTAAATACTATAATGATTCCTCTATTCCTTCTCCAAAGGGAATTATAGCCATTTACAAAGGTGACTGTACACTGGGGAAGGGGGCATAATCACACATTTCAAGGACCCTAGACAAGGTTCTTCACTGACACTGATACCTGAAGAGTGGGGACCTACAGTGATAAGGTGAAAAATGGAACCTGGATAAAGTCTGGTTCACAGTGGGCCTAAGGAGATCAGAGACCCAGTCAGTGGTTATTCCCAAGTCTCCAAGTGTATAATAAAAATTGTTATACATGTCAGTAGGAATAATCCCCACGTTGGGTCTCTGGTCTGCAAAGTAAGAGCTATTATAGCTATAATATTGGGAAGGCCAGAAAACTTCTGAAACCCTGGTCGAGAGAGTAAATCAACCACAATGATAGCCTGGAGTCGGTGGGATAGGGAAAG
>NW_006789439.1:292125-305599 GCF_000442215.2 Lipotes vexillifer | reverse complement strand
GGAAAGATGGTGGTGGTCCATGTTATACTTCTGTTTTATTTCCCAGTCTGGCCCTGCTGAGACTAGATGATTTCTGGAGAATGACTGTAAACTCCTGCAGGCTTGACCAAAGTGAAGCCCTGACTGCAGTGTCTGTGACAGATGTGGTATTATTGCAGATTAGTAAGGTCACAGGTACAATACACGTAGCCATTGATATGATGAATGCACACTTTTCATCATGTTTCTGTGGAAAAGGGATCAGAAACAGTTCACATTCATGGGGGAAAGATAAGAATATTCATTTACAGGTTTGCCTCAGGAATATGTCAACTCTCTTCTGTAATAATATGTATAATCTGAAACAATCTGGCCATACCACAGAACATCATAGTGATCCATTACACTGAGAACATCATGCAGATTGCACAGCATAAGCAAGGGGTAGCTAGTATGCTGGAGACTTTAATATGCCTGCCCTCCACAGGGCAGAAGATGAACCTTATGAAGATCAGGGACTAGCCACTTGAGTGAAGTAAAGGGGTCTACTTCTCAGGTATGTGCCAGTATATACTCTCTAAAATACATGACTTCGCTGCAATTTTGCACTCATTTCCCATTATAAATAAGGAAGCACAATGTCTGGTAGGTTTGAGTTTTGAAGTCAACATGTTCCTAAAAACAAAAGTCTCTAAACTGATTCATAGCAGAAGAACAAAGTTTACCCATTAAAGCAATAATTGCACCTAACTTGCATAGAGTACCTAACTAAGTGCAAGACTCTCTTCTAAATACTGCATAGATGGACTTCTTTCATCCTCACAATAGCATTATGAAGTAATATCGTTATCCTCATTTTACAGATGATGATACTAAGGGACACGAGAGCTTTGACAACCTTTACCAAAGTCAAATATGTAGTTTAATTGCAGAACCAGCACGTGTAAAAGCTATGCTCTAATGTCTCTTGAGAATGAAGGGCAGAACCAGCACCATCCTCAAAGGCAGAGAACAACATACTGCATGTGGAGAACTACTTGAAAATGTAGTGTTTCTGGGGTATAAAGTGCAAAGCAAAGAAAACAAAGAGAAAGTAGGGGGATAAAATGACTTTGGATATAACATAGGGGGGCATTTTTGTTTTACTAAAATACTAGTTCTAATTTTATTGGCAGATAAAGGAACCATTTGAAAGTTTACAACCAGGGGACAACCAAGGTGAGATTAACAACTAATATTCAGAACTCTGGAACATATCAAATACCATGAAATAAACTGGACAATTAAATAAACACATATTATTAAAAGTACTTAATACTAAGTATCTAATAGTGGGTATTACTATTAGAGTTAGTAAAGTTAGATGCTATTAAAAGTAATGGATAATGAAGCTTTAGAATTTTAATTTATTTTTCAAAGAGTAGATTTTTTACTGAACTATTTCTGATCATAAAGAAAGATAAAAAGTTCTAGTGCTTATTTTTTGAAATGACCTCAATACCAATATACAATGAAGGTTAGACATGAAAGAAAACTACAGGTCCAAATATTCTAAATAAAATTTTAGTAAACTGAATAATACTACAATTTCCAAAGTTGAGCTGGAGTGCCCTGCCAATGGGTCTATCAGTGGAAGTGATACTCAGAATATTTGACTTTAGGTTTCGTTTACTAACTGACTCAGCAAAAAAATTGAAGAAAGACCCCCATCCTTCCTGAGGTAGTGTTTGTGTGCATGTGTGCATGTGTGTGTGTGTGTGTGTGTGTGTGTGTGTGTGTGTGTAGCTGAGTAAGTGGAGTTATGTGATTTATCAAACAGGATTGAAAATATTCTAATTTTTCCACCCTGATAGAGTGAACATGTCCCTGAATTTGTAACATACAGAAAGGATGCACAGGCATTTTGCGTTTCTCAGTCTGTTTCCACCCTAGCAGGCAACAGCGTGCAACTGAGGAAGGAAAAAAGTTGAATTATACTTTTGTGTATCGAAAACTGGAAAGACAAGTAGCTTTACTCCTAGTGTTAATTTCCTGGGAATGGGACCAGTAAGACTTTACTTACTGTAGTCAGACATTGTGGGACAGGGGGAGGATAACCATCACTGTGCAGTAAGTAGCTCCACGGTGCAAATGAGAACAAAGCAATAATAACAATAATCAGTGGAGTGACAAGCACAAGGACTCTTCCCTATGTTGGGGAATCTAGTCAAATTTCCCTTTTCTAAAGCATAAAACCCCCAAACATTTGCCATCAAATCCAAAACTCACTCTCAGAAAGAACAGGAGAAAGATTCTTTGACAAAATGTTAAAATTTTGCTTACATCATGCCTTAGGAAATTGGACCAAGACGTGTAAAACTTAAAACTGGTATTATATGACAACTAACAGACATCAAAACATTTTGTGGCTGATATACTATGAAGTCCTAAGATTATTTGTTAAATATATATGATGTTAGAAAAATCACGTTATGGGCATTTTGTTTGTGTTTTTGCTCCCTTTTCTCCCATATTTTTTATATATGTAATATTTCCTGTCATAATTTTCTTAGATATGGATTATAGCATATATTAACCTCCCTCTAATGGCTTTAATAATATATGCCTGGGTACTCAAACATCCCAGCTAAATTGAGAATAAAATTTGCTCCACATCAAGCTTAGTGTAAGAGTTATTACTATTTCAATAGAAGGGCTGAATATAATAAGCCCTGAGCCAAAGTTCCACCTAATATCTACTCCGGGACTTGACAAAAACTTTCTTTATGCATCCATAATATGTCTTCATACATATAATGATATTTTTAATGTAGGATTAAGGTTTACAACTTTTTCGGTGTGGAACTCTTTTTTGAAATGAACTACGTGGCACCCATTATTAAAAAATACAGATAATAATGTACATGCTCTTCACATTTTTGATAGAAAATTTGGCTAAATAGACCAAGTATTTCCAGACCCTCTAACATAGAAAATAAGATAAAATAATTTTAAAACTAAATTCAGCTCTTTTTAGACACAAAATTATTTTGTTGGCTCTTATTGCACATGTTTCTCGCTTTCCAGTAGAGATAAAATATGATATTAGTTTTCAATAACATCCTATAATGATGGAAATGCTTGTTGCAAATAAACATAATGACAAACAAGATGATATAGAAAATTTATCAAGAAAGATATCTCAGAAGACAGAGCTTCCCTGTTGGCACAGTGGTTGAGAGTCCACCTGCCGATGCAGGGAACATGGGTTCATGCCCTGGTCCGGGAGGATCCCACATACCGCGGAGCGGCTGGGCCCGTGAGCCAGGGCCGCTGAGCCTGCGCGTCAGGAGCCTGTGCTCCGCAACGGGAGAGGCCACAACAGTGAGAGCCCCGCGTACCGCAAAACAAAAACAAAAACAACAAAAAAAACCATCAATGTTCTGTTTCTCATAAAAAGACTGAAATCGGATAAAATTTTCAAATTTAGCAAAAATATAAGTATCAAGACAATATTCTTACCAATAATAAAATAATGAAATACTTGGAAATTTATTTCTATAAAGCTAGCATAACTCTGTAACCAAAATCTATAGCATAGCCAAAACTCGCAAAGATAACAAATAAAAAATAAAGCAAAACAAAGACAGACTTTCAGTAGCTTTGAAACTCTATAAAGCGAGCAACAGAATCTATTAAAACTGTATTCACAGTTTTAATATTCAGTGCATAAATAAGTGAACGCAAAAGAATTTTTTAAAAAAACTCATAGAAAAAACTTAGTTCTAGATGTACAGATATAATAAAACATGATGCAAAATGTATATATTCCAGAAATGCAAAGATTAATATAACTCAATACATTATCTGAACATAGACTTTCAAAAGGGGCAATTAAAAAATTTAACACCCCTCCTCTGTTAAAATAAAACAAAATAACTTAGAAAATGTTACTATTCTAAGTCTAGAAAATGAAAACATTTATTCAATATGATAAAAATACTATTTCATAGATCAGAAAAGATGCCATGCATTACTACTTTTATAACATACTAGTGACAATGAAATAGTGGAAGAAAAATAAATATATATATAACATACAAATAGAGGGGTTTTTTGTGACACAATTTTTGACTGGAAAAATTCATCTTAGAATAAACAAGAACTAATCTATCAGCTATTAGATACGAAATAAATTGAAATTACTCAACAAGAAATTTAGCTGAAGAACACAGTTGGGAGGGAAGATGATGAATTAAACTAAGTTTATATATGATGAGTGTATGTTATTTGGATGATAAATGTGTTCATTAAAGTATTAAGATTACAGGACTGGAGTTCAAAAGAAAGATGGTTCTAGACAAGTCCTTAGCACACCTCTAGGCAAAAGTAAATTCTCAATAATTATTTATCAAATAAATGAAACAAACCTATTAGAAAGAGAAAAAAAATCAGATAATAACCAAGATAATGCTAGATCATGAAAGCTAAAAATACATACATACATGAACATAAATGCATTCACAGATACATACATGCATGTATACATATCAGAATATATCACATGCTGCACAGGAGCCAAACAGTATAAACCCAGAGAAAAATTTGGTTCATTGCCAGGAAATTATTGTTGACTTTAAAATATACAGTGTTAGTTGAGAGGTAAAAACGGAAGGCAGGTTATAAGAATTTGGTGATGAGAAAAATGTGGTAACAAGTGTAGAACATTTTTAAAAATATATATCCTTTCATGGATGAAGTTGATAAGTCATAAAAGATGCAAGCATTTCATCAATGGATGCAAGTCCTCAAAGCTGAAAAAGAACTTCATTACTGTCTCTCCTCAGAGTGATGGACAAGACAGTATTAACCTTCTCTTTAATTCAGGTTCTAATTCTTTCCTGGTAATTTAATAAATTCATAGGGTTTAAAATTCAAGTGTACAAAATGATGATAAAATCCTTCCTACACCTTCCCAAAGGCAATCTATACTATCAGATTCTATACATTTCCAGAGCACATATATTTCCAGGCATATATAAGCAGATATGTTTATATTTTACACAAACTGTAGTAGCATACTTTTCCCTTGGAACAAATATTGACCAAGGCAAGGGACATTAATTGACTTTGTCAAGGTTATCTGACTATAAAATTAGAAAGTGTCATAATTGTAGCTGAAATGTACGTTTTCTGGCACTCAGTGAATTGACTACTATTATGTCTTGAGTTTCCTAGTAAGAGAAATGGGTATGCCCTAATTTATGCAATATATCTGGTATGGTAAAAATCAAATGCAATTCTGTAATTACTTATAAGATGAATTCAGAGGTGTCAAACTAATTTTTGATTCATCTTCAATTTGAAGTATCACTTAATATATTAGTTTGAAGTCTCAATAATCATGTTCTTATTTAATGAGATTTAGGTAAGAACTTGCATTCAAAATGAAATACATTTAACAAACTTTTCAGAGTGTATTTATATAAAGCAAGTAATCACCATTAAATCTATTTTGAACACTATTTTTGAACTCTGTTTTCATAAAGTTGTGCACATCTGTACGGCATACTTGCTATAAGATTTTTTGTTTGGTGATTATGTGTAAACGTTTCATCTCCTAACCATTGCCAAATAAGATGTAATTTATAAGTGTAAATGCACAAAATACTGTTTTGAGTGTTTCCCTTTTAATTGGTTATTTTAATTTTTATTTCTAAATGCAAGAGCCATGAATAGTTTGTACTTTTCAAAATAGCTCCCATATGTACTTACAGAATGTATTATGTAAATCATAGTACTTTGTTAATCTATTATCTTATACCTATTACAGAAAGGTCAAATTTTTGAAATAAAAATAGCAAAATGTTCAAGTGAAGAGCCAGAGTATGATACTCTTAAATAATACAAAAGAATAGGAATATCTAAAGTTATATTACGAAAGTAAAATGTATTAATTTTTTGACCATCTTTAAAAGAACACAATATTTATTTCACAAAACAATTAAAAATACAGAGCTGTTGCTTTCTACTTGCCGAGTAACTGTTTATGTTGAAAAAGAATTATCACATTAACACTATTGACATTACGCGTATAGTGAATAAAATAAACCTCTGTAAGAAATTATGTTCCAAATTGTGAAATACAAATGTTTCAGAGTCCACAAAACTTGCATGAAAAAAACGTGATTAAAGCAACCAAATCCTTCTATTAGCTGCACTGAACCCCTAAAGCAATTTAGGAATTTGTTTCTTACAGACAATTAATCACATGCAGGGGTGCCAGATGAGAACTATTGATTGCCCTTTTCCAGGCTAGTGGCATTCAGACAGTAGACAGACAAATGCCCTAAGCAAGGAGAAGCATCTTTCTGCTTCTGCCTGGTGTAGCTTTTAATTGTTCTTTCCTAAAGTGTGTGACATTTTGTTGTTAAACTTTAGTGTAAAGCTTACTCCTTTCTTTTGGAGCAATACACATGTAAGTGTTATGTTTTTCACTTACCTTTACACCAAGGTCCTTCATAAGCTCAATCTCAAAATTGACTACATTATATGGTAGCCGGAACTGAGGGATTTCCGAGATACTGAAAATAAAAACGAGAAGCATTTGTGGGAAAATCACCAATTTAAAAAATGCAACATGTCTTTATTGATCAGTATTAAAGGAATAAGTATCTCTTCTGAGGGTATTTTCATACCACATAATGTGAGTGTGAGGACATCCACATTTTTATATGCATGACAGAATTTGATATGGGTTTCAAGAGAAACAGTAGAAACTGATGTGAAAATAAATAAAAACAATGAAAAACAAATAGTGAGTAGACAATTGGCCTATACTTTTAAGTTTATTACAGTATTTAGTTGATTTACTTACTAACACTTCTATAAATTCCTAAGAAAAGAAAATCTTAAAAAAACAAAAATTTGAAAGTATACAGTGTTTAATATACATATCATATATACATACACACATATATATTCTATAACTATACCTCTAGCTTGTTCAAATTCAAATCTGTAACTTTGTATTATCATGCTGTTCAGGACATTACAGAATAAGTTCTGTAATGTGATCTACAGAATATTTTTACAGTAAAACAATCTTCTATGAAAGCAATGTGTCCCAAAAGGGTTCAGTCATTAAAAAGTAATCCTACTTGATATCAGTGCTCATTGTTTTCTGTCTTCAAATACAAGCACTTCAAGAGGTAATAGTTCATACCTAGTATTAAAGGTAAGTTCAAACAACTTTTCAATATCTTATAGCAATAAAAAGGCTACATATGTTCATGAATATACAGCAATTCACGTAGTCATTCATCTATTCATCCAACAAGCATTTACAAAGTACCAGGTACAGTGTTAGCTGCAGTGATTTAATGGTGAATTTGACCAAATTACCACTTTTAATAAGCTCTCATTCTTGTGAGCAAAGATATATAAACAGATCATTACAATAGAATGTAGTACATTCAGTGAAAGAGCTATATCCAAGCACTATAGAGATTGATTTGTAAAATAAATAAATAACTGTTGAAGATGAACTTTCTGGATCATTCAGTGCAAGGTCTTCCAAAGTGCATCTGTAGTCTTTTCATTCTTTGGTGACTTAAGAACTTGATTATTCAATTAATTTCCATACATCAATCAGCAAAGCACCATGCTCATCTCAGTGCTATAGAAAATGCAAAGTACTGAACAGTACAAAATCAAGGTCCTATATTAAAGGAGCTTTCTATCTAGTTAGGGTGTAAGATTATACATAAGAATGACTTAGGGCATAGGGTAAGAGAGAAAAACCTCCTAAGCTGATCTTTGGACAACCACACTACCTCAGCGGTTATCATAATGCTCTGGGCACCACACAGGACTCTGCCTTTGTAGGGTAGCAGAATATGCCCCTCCAAATATGCCACTTAGGCACAGGATTATTTTGAGCTGAAGATAATTAAGAAGAAACAGATACAAGAAAAGCTCTCCAGTCCCCTATTATCTGCCAAAAAGCAGCACATAAATTTGCAATGGTGTGTCTTCCTTTCCTGTACCAAGAAGGGGGAAACTCTTAATCACCAGGAGACAATTGTAGACCCTTACCAGCCCAAAGATGGGCACCAAGAGGAATTTACATTACAAGCCTTACTAAATAACTCTTACGTTCCATTAGTTTCCCCCATATATTTACCTTCTCACAGTTTGCTGTCCCTAAAAGCATAAACCCCTTTTCCTTTGCCTTGTCACTTCTCCACAAATTTATCATTCTTTGTTAAGTTGCTACATAGGGGCATCCCTGGTGGTGAGGTGGCTGGGAGTCCAGCTGCCAATGCAGGGGACACGGGTTCAAGCCCTGGTCTGGGAAGATCCCACATGCTGTGGAGCAACAAAGCCCGTGCGCCACAACTACTGAGCCTGTGTGCCACAACCACTGAAGCCCATGTGCCTAGAGCCCATGCTCTGCAACAAGAGAAGCCACTGCAATGAAGAGTAGCTCCCCCCACTCTCACCGCAACTAGAGAAAGCCTGCACTCGAGACCCAACACAGCCAAAAATAAATAAATAAATAAATAAAATCTATCTTTAAAAAAAAAAGATG
The DNA here is from genome assembly GCF_000442215.2 of Lipotes vexillifer. Classification (NCBI taxonomy): domain Eukaryota; kingdom Metazoa; phylum Chordata; class Mammalia; order Artiodactyla; family Lipotidae; genus Lipotes; species Lipotes vexillifer. The sequence goes on along the minus strand of NW_006789439.1, from coordinate 297,048 downwards.
GTACATCAACCTCAAGTTCTGACCCCCCTTCTCTGAATGACTCATCACTGAGTTCTCCCACATGTATGTACAATACATGTGTTAATAAACACTGTTTTTCTCCTTAATTTGTCTTATGTTAGTTTATTTCACAAGGCAACTACTGACCTAAGAGGATAGAGGATATTTTTTTTTCCTCCCTGTACCTTCCAAGGCTAAGGAGAAAAATTCTTAAATAGTATGGATTATATAAGTAGGCACAAACAGACAACCAGTCTTGATAGGCCTGGGGGTCTGCAGAAGAGAGACTGAAAATGGACTAACATTGGAATCTGATGAAAGTCCTCAAAAGGCTAGACACGAAAGCAAAAATTCTAGCTAAATAAACCAACCACAGCAAGGTGAGCCTCTAAATACAGACAGATACACTGTGAGGCTGAGGACCTTCCTCTGACTTGGGATTTTTATGGGCTCTGAATGGAAGTATACGATATGTAAGACAAAAAAATGATGCTAGTTTAGACCAATGGTTCTAATTTAAGATATGTCTCTGAAACAGCAGGTTAATGAAGCAGGAACAATTTTTCTATTGACCAGAAAGAAAGGAGAACACTCTCAACCTAGCAAGAAGAAACCAGAGCAAGGAGGAAGTATAACTCTGAAAGCTGAAGTAGCCAGCAGAGCAAATGGAACGCCAGGCTGCTAGGGCTTGAGCAGCTCTGCTTAGAATCACATACTGCCCTGAAAGCGTTGTAGCCCACACTTACTTAGCACATGTGTTATGAATAAATGTGTGAGAATCACATTTCCAAGCATCTTCTATAGGAAATAAGAGTAATGTGAGATACTAAAAAGAGATTTGATCATAATCAAGTAGGCAGGGGATAAGGAGGTAGTTATTGATTGTTATAAACATGACACAATTATATTCACCAATGGATGAGGTCAGCAGACAGATGGGCGATACACACACACACACACACACACACACTCACACACACACTCTCATGGTCCAACGTGACAAGTATCAAATACCAAATGTGAACGAGAGTGTTTCAAAGGAGAATTAGCTTATTGCAAGATCAGATAATCAGGTGAAATGTGACATATGATCAGCTTTCAGACAAGTGAAGGCATCTCAAGATGAGGAAAATGATAAGGAAGGGGGAACAGAAGGGGGAGGAAGGGAAAAAAAAGTGTACATGCTGTGTTCAGGGGACGGGCAATGGAGCAGAGGGGTGTCAGCAGGCTTTAACAGGAACACTACCACCCCAGATACCAGGCAAATTCCTCCTCATTTCAGAGCTCTAAATGCCGTCCATATGTGATGGCACCTACATTTTTATCCTCAAACCTAAATTCCAGACCTTTATATTCACTTGGACGTCTAATAGGTATCTCAAATTTTTTATACCCCAAACTAAACTTTGGTTCCTCCACCCCAACATACGTCCTCAGACAACTCCTTCCTATGAGCTGCTCAACCCTAAACTCGTACTCTATTCTCTTACCAGCATCACACCAAGTCCAGGTGCAGGCAATAAGGAGGTGCACTGTTTTCAGATGATTTAAAAAGTTATGAAACTGACAAAAATAAGCCTTTTTGTATTATCACCATGAGCAGGTAATTCTAAACAAGTCAGTGATATTCTAAACACTGTCTCCCCCCAAAAAAATTCTTTGGTGGATCTAAATTCTAAATAATGGCTACAGTTGCTACAGAGTTTTAATAATAAATGTTTTTAAAATAAATATCCACATGTGTCAGGTCTACAGTCTTCCGCTCTACCAGCTGAGCTACTGAAGGTGAAGCAATTATACCCCAATAAAGATGTTAAAAAGATGTGTAAGCTTTAAATAATCCCAATTTTATTACCCATTCATTAATAAACTGAGTTCTACAGAACAGTTAATATGGAGAACTCCAGTTAAACAGCAACCACTGGCACATGCTGATTCACCTACAAGCATATTCCTCATTCCAATGGCCACAGGCAGCATGTGTCTCCACCCCTGCAAGACTACGTATTCCAATGTTTAAACAGTTGATCTGTGATTGATAAAATGATAACACATGAAGCAACATGAATCTACTTCAATTCTATCATTTTGTGTGACCAGAAGTTTTTAATTTGGGTTTAAACTTTAAAATAGTGAAACTGTGAACTATACCTTTAATATTGAAATTATTTTGTTTTAATTGCTAATATTTTGTTTTATGAGAGTGAATAAAAATAATTATAATCACCAATTATTACATAATTCTCTTTGAAGATTATTTTATTGTATAGACTAGAGGATAACCATATTTTAAAAATTATCTATTCCATATATCAAATGCTCTAGGGACAGCACTAAACTGCCATTTTTGAAACCCCCTCATGCATTTATAAACACCTGACATACTCTATATTCGGTTTATTGTTGCTTTATTGTCTACCCCCCCCACTACCAGAATACGAGCCCCATGAGAACAGGCACTTTGCTTTATTTACCTTTGTATCTCTAGGGCCCGAGACAATGACCAGCACATAGTAGGAGATCAATAAATAAAAAAGGAAGGAAGGAAGGAAGGGAGGAAAGAGGGAGGAAGGGACAGAGGGAGATTACCCTCAAGACTGCATATTGAGAAAGGGGATACAAGGATAGAAGATGGAATTTAATTGAAATGGTTACTTCCCAAGTTTGTTGTACTTATAAAAACAAACTTTCATTCTTCTATATGTGCTCTTTTAACAATCTAAAGTTTTGAAAGAAATCTTCCTTGTGGCCACAAATCCTTTAGTACAATCAGTGGAATGCCCAAATAACCTAAAAAAAAATCGTTCTTATATGTTCATGTTTCTTTCATCTAAATGGAATTAACCAGTAACAACCTCCTTCCATTCTTTTTAAAGCACGATGCTCATACTCCGATAGAACTTTGCTTTAGTTTATTACGCTAAGGTACCACACTTTAGATTTGTGTTACATCACACATGTTCTCAAAATATTTTCTGTGACCAAATCTATTTCACCTACGGCTTCCCTAGTGGCGCAGTGGTTGAGAGTCCGCCTGCCGATGCAGGGGACACGGGTTCGTGCCCCGGTCCGGGAAGATCCCACATGCCGTGGAGCGGCTGGGCCCGTGAGCCATGGCCGCTGAGCCTGCGCATCCGGAGCCTGTGCTCCGCAACGGGAGAGGCCACAACAGTGAGAGGCCCGTGTACCACAAAAAAAAAAAAAAAAAAAAAAAAAAAAATCTATTTCACCTAAACCCCATTTCCTTATTGTGAATCCATAGGTTGTCTTTTTGTTTTGTTGATGGTTTCCTTTGCTGTGCAAAAGCTTTTAAGTTTGATTAGGTCCCATTTGCTTATTTTTGTTTTTATTTCTTTTTCCTTAGGAGACTGATCTAAGAAAACATTGCTAAGACTTATGTCAGAGAATGTTTTGCCTCTGTTCTCTTGTAGGACTTTTATGGTGTCATGTCTTATATTTAGGTCTTTAAACCATTTTGAGTTTATTTTTCTATATGGCGTGAGTGTTTTAAGTTCATTGATTTACATGTAAGCTGCCCAGGTTGCCCAACATCAGTCGTCGAAGAGATTGCCTTTTCTTCATTGTATATTCTACAGAGTTCCATTTATTTTAAATAAAGCAAACTCCATCCAATTTCTAAGCTTAATATGAATTTCTGAAAATCAGATACAAAGTGAATATTTTCCATTTCAGTGTATGAATCTTCATGGGAATAAATGATTATGTGACTGAATCCTGGTTTAATAATGATGCTGATTAATAGTAAATAATAATATGGTATCTATGAGATAAACACTGCATAAATGTATATTAAAATGGAACATTTTTAGTAGACTCTAACATAATTATAATCAAATGTAAAACTTAAAGAGATTGGAGAATGAAAATACGTGACCAGGACAGCACATCTGTGTACACAACAAAATGAATCATCCAATATTCTGTGGAGTTTGGTTTCCCCATCTCTAATTTGCATAATTTTCACATATATATATCGCCATTAAAGGAAAGATTCACAGGGGTGAAATAAGCTTTCTTTTTTTTTAAAAAAAGATTTTTTTGATGTGGACCATTTTTTTAAAGTCTTTATTGAATTTGTTATAATAGTGCTTCTGTTTTATGTTTTGGTTTTTCTGGCCGTGAGGCATGTGTGATCTTAGCTCCCTGACCAGGGATTGAACCAGCATCCCCTGCATTCGAAGGTGAAGTCTTAACTGCTGGACAGCCAGGGAAGTCCTGAAATAAGCTTTCATATGATTGGTTCCTCTATTCATAAAATATTTTGCTGAGATTTCTCTTAAATTCACAGAACTAGACAGAGAAATTTTAAAATAAATATTGCTTAAAGCCAACTGCAAATTTAAAGTGAATAATGAAATCAAAATTTGAGCATTTGGAAAAAGAACACTTAAAATACCATCTGTGAGCCTGAAGTTCCTATACGATTACAAACCAACAATATTCATAATCATTTTACCCCATCATTTTTGACACTGTGAACATGAAAGAAATGTAGGCATTACCTTAAACCACCAACGTATTCTTGTTTTTCAAATATAGTGATGTTAGAGTAGCCTAATCGAGCCAAGAAGGAAGCACAACTTATACTTGCAGGCCCAGCACCCAAAAGAGCAATCTTTGCAGAATAGGCTTCAGGCATTTTTTCTGGGGGAGGCAGAAAATGACTCCTGATTTGTGGGATATTCATTGCTTTGAACACCTACGGAGAAATCAATTGGCATGGTTAAAATTTTTAAGCTAACTTTTACATCCTCAAACATAGTTTTAATGTTTCCAATCCATTTGTGCTTTTCATAGAAATAAGCAGTACATTTTAAGTATTAGCATACTTAGAAGTTATATTGGGTCAAGCCGATGGCAATTTATGCTTGACTAACTCTTTCTCGATCTTTGAAATTCCTG
>NW_006789439.1:277960-292115 GCF_000442215.2 Lipotes vexillifer | reverse complement strand
TTTCCCTACTCCAGCCCTGGTCCAAGTTAAATGCTCCTCCTCTAAGCTCCTGTATCATACTGTGTATGCTATCGATGAAACCATTTACCACATGTGCCACGCTTCCATGTTAGCGGAACATTAGTTCTTGAGTCATAGAATATGTCATATATAAAAACACACACATATAACTTATTAACTATTTGTTTTAAATATTTTTAGAAACATGTTACCATTGTATAACCAGCAGTGAGCGCTAACCTGGCACATAGACATTCAGTAGATAATTTATGACATCTGCTTCTGGTATGATAGATTAGCTTTTGAAGAATAACATTTCAAAAATATGTTGGAAGCACTGGAGAGCCTCTGAAGTAAGCCTGACTAGAGGAGCCAAGATCTCAGAAAAAAGGGAACAGCAGAGAAGTGAGGTGACAGTTTAGGAGTTACTTTTACCCTGAGGGAATTCGCCACTTCTTAGCAGAGTGAGGAATCTTGTAGATAGATGACCAGGGCTCAGAAGAGACAGAAAGAGAGATTTTAGCTAATTTTCTAGGACTAGAGAGACACAGTGTTCATAAACAAAACAGATCTCTATAAAGCAGAAGGGAGCTTTCTGCACTCTGAGAGGCCAGAAGAAACAAATGGAGTACAGGAGTAACTAAAGAAGAAAAAGTCCTAGTAAACACCTTAGCATACAGCTGAAACTTCTGGAGGGCTGTACTCTGCAAGTGGGGCAAACCAGAGGAAGACATGTAACCCAGCCTGATTTAGATGAAGGTGATAAGGTCTCACTCCTGTCTACCTCCCAAATGATAGGGTGAACCTTCCGTGGAGGATAATAAGTCAACTGCAACATCTACAAATCTTCATATACGAGGCCTGGCTTTTGATCAAAAAAGCCCAGGCCTCTCATTAACTAAGAACTAAGAACTGCCAATGACTCAGAAAACATAAAGATATGCATACATAATCCAGTAAGTGTAGTTATCAAAGATAGACTTAGAATAACTATAATGAACATGTTCAAAAAATACATAAGAATGTGAACTTCACCAGGAAACTTGAATTTGTTTAAAAAAAAAGAAATTTTAGAAAAGAAAAAAATTCAAAATTAAAATTGAAAACTAAATAAATGTACTTAACAGTAATTTGAACAGGTGAGCAAAAATGGACTCATAACCTGAAGATGAGTCAATGTTTTGTTCTGTTATTTGTAAATTATTATTGCACTGGATTTTCCCCCTTAGTTTTATAGTAGGGTGCATCAACCTTGGTAGTTTCTGATAAACTGAACATTTGAATGAAATTTTGTAAACTTCATCACAAACACAACATGTTTAGAGGTCTGGCTTTAAAATTATGTTCTTGGGGTTCAGTCATGACCTCCATCATTCTCACGGTGTACAGTACTGAATAAGTGTTTTAACATCTCCATGCTTCAGTCTCCTCAAACTGTAAAGTGGGGTTAATAATATCTATCTCATAGGGCTAATATGAGGATTAAATGAGTTAATACATGTAAACCTAATCTGAGGGTTTCTCTGAATGCCAGGGCACAGTAGAATTGTACCACATAGTAGGCATCCAGCAAGATTTTGATGAATTTCAAAATTCCTGAACTCCAGTGATAGTTACTCATTTCAACAAATGAGTAACACATGCAGTTCTTCCTCAGTGATACAAAAGGATGGTTATTTATAGGTTATTTGTAAGTGAATAATCTTGAGGAACATTTTAAATAGATTTCCTTGTATAATCGCCCTGTGATTTCTGACTTTTCACTCATCTGGAAAGTGCATTTCTTTCATCACTCCATATTGACTTTACTAGCATTTTCCCCATAATTTTCATATTATTTTGAGGCAAGGGAGAAATTATCCTGATTTTAAAAATGCAAAGACTGAGACACAGAGAGGGGCCACGTAATATTCCCCCAAGCCTCTTCACGTTCTGGAGACAGAAACAGTATAATTTTCTAATAATTATGCAGTGCTCTCTAAATGGAAAAGGACATCACATGGTAAATGCAAAGATATTTACTGATTCTAATTTGAGAGTATCCTTTTTCTCATTTAAATATTTCTTACTTTCTAAAATGGTAATTAATGGAAATAAACACGAATATTTGGTAGCTATATTTCTTCCTCAATTACTCTACTTGTTCTTATAAACCAAGCAATAGCAACTATAAATTATAGGGGAATCATGACAAAGTTTTCTTGGATATTTCAGAATATCTCCACTAGTTGAAGGATATATTGTAAAAGGTTAGTTGTATTCAACATATCCCATAAGAGTTTTATATTTTTGCAAGTATTTAACTTGATTTTATTATAGAAAAAAACATAATTTCTGGTCATTTCTATAGAGATACTATTTCATCAGTGTGGGTCTAAGAGGAATCTTAATAAAAATAATACATTGGTTTTCATTTTGCTGGTTTCAGTTTCTTTGAGTTAATTAATTAGCAATATGACAGTCTGGTTACCTTTTGAATGCTTAAATGGAGAGAGATTGTTATTTGTGCATCCAAAGTAAGTTACCTCAAATTACATGCCTTCTAGGAGATGCTTCTATGTAATTTTCTTTGTAACTTGCTTCCTTTTGTGAAAGAAGTCAAAGGAAGTACTGAGTACATACTATTCACCGCACTTATCCTTAGAAAAGAAATATTCTTGGGCTGTCTGACAGTTTCTTCACCACAATTAAACAAGGGACACCAAAAGTGGGAACTGTGTTTCAAACACATCAGAAATAAGGAAAACTTCATGCTATGGCAAATTTTTAGTTATCAAAATTATTAATGCATTAGTGATTCTTAAAAAATGTTCTTTCATTATTTTCTTATTATTAAAATAGACATTATTGTGAGACATCGCTGGCATGGTAAAAATACTGTGTAATTTGAAACCAGAATATTCTGTTCCACTAAATTTCCACCTTAATTTGGTAAATATCTTTATGTGCCCTCTATACTAGTATGAATAAGACAAACACAGACCTTCCAGTAAGTAGTTCCCTGGGTAACAGGGTACTCATATGTCTTAAATATAGAAAAATTATTACAATGCAATCTGTCCATGTGTAGGGTTCATTTTTATACATGGTGCTGTTGGAGCTGGTGAGAAAGAAATGTTATCCCAGAAGGGAAGAAAGATAACGCCTTAGCCAAATCTTAAAAAAATGACACATGTTATTGTGGAGAGAATTTCACCTCTCTAAATGTCAGCTCTAAAATTAAGAGAGTAATAATTACTTCAACAATTTATTGTGAAGATTGAATAAATCAATGATGATAACCTCCCGGGATTAATGCTTTCTCTTTATAAGGCACTCACGTAGGTGCTTAACATTTATATCTCCAGCCCTAAAAATCTTTAAAGTTAGGTATCATTGCTCATTTTAAAGACAGCAGAACTGATTCCTAACTTATTATTCTACATTATAGTTCATATTTTTATTATGATTAAACTATATGTTCTATTTGTGATTTAAGGCTACAACTGAATTGAATAGTTAAGTTGACAAAATACAATTAGAAAACATAGGTGTGTGTACTTTGGTTATGAGCAACTTTACTGATCCAAAATCATATGTAGGTTCAAACTAATCAGTGCAAGCACTCATTTGCCTTCAGAATTTGCTCATGCTGTTCTCTGTGCCTTGAATTCTCACCCACTCCCAACTTTACCATACTTGATGAACACCTTTCAGGATTCGGTTTAAATTTCACTTTCTCAACTCAACTTCCCCTCCCTGCTAGACTATCTGTTAGGGTTCCTAGCTACTGGCTCCCACAGTATTGTCTGACTGTCCCCTCTCCGCACTTCATTGTAATTTGCTTGCTTTATTGTCTTTCTCACTAGGCAATAAGCTCCCTGAGGGCTAGTATCAGTCCTATGTTGTCCATCACTGTATCCTTAGCACCCAGACACTGCCTAGTACCTAGTTAGTCACTCAAATATGTGTTCAATGCTGGAGCTGGAACATAAAGCTGCCGGGGGTCAGGCAATCCATGCTACAGCTTGCTGGGGACAAAAGGAGAGCAGGGAGGCAACAGAGAGTGATGGAGACATGGTAGACTGGAGAGATCATTCCCCCGAACTATCAGCTTCAACTGATTTTTAATATGATTTTTCTAGAAACAGCAGTAATGGTTAACTACTTATAAACAGGTCAATAAAATAATAAAAGAGCAGTAATCAGAAGGCAGCCATAATTGAAATGTACTGGTTGTTATGTGATACGCCAGATAATCATTTACTAAACTATTTTCAAAGAGCCAGGTTTTCTTTGTAGATCATCATTATTTTTGCTCTCATTTTCTATTTCATTATTTTTCTATTATTTTCAGTTTCTTCTACTTTTTCCGCATTTACCACCAACACATCCCTCCTCCACCTGTTTCCTTTCTCTCTAGCTTCTTGAAATGAAACCTGCTTACTTATATATAATCTTTATCTCTTCTGCTATATACACTTAACACAATAAATTTTCATGTAAAAATGGCTTTGGCTACATTTTACAGGTTGTCAATGGAAACTGTGTCATTCAGGTCTAAATATTTTATAACTTCTATTGTGATAACCTCTTTAAACCATGAGCTATTTACAAATGTGTGCTTTAAATTTGTTGCTATTACCTTCATTTTGACAATACTTTTATTTTTGATTTCTAATTTACTTGTGTTGCAGAAAAATGCAGTCTGTATGTATTTATTTGGAAACAATATATACATATATGTCCACACACATATATATCTATATGTACTCACTCTATATTAGTTGGGTACAGGAACCTTTCTGCATTTATTAAATCAATCTAATAAACTTTATTCAAAAAAATCTTACAAATTTTGAGTAAGGCCATATTGTAATGTATATGTAAGTTTATGAATTTTATACTTTTAAGACATTTATTCTTCTTTTTCATTAATTGTTTTTCTCTTTATTTTTATTAGTACACTTTCCGTAAAATTCCACTTTTGTTACATATGAATATGACTACATTAACTTTTTTATGGTTACTATCTTGCAAGGTATTTCTTTTTCAACCACCTTATTTTCAAGTTATCTGATAAGGTCTTTCTTTTTTAAACATCATATAGCTGTTTGGAGTACTTATTTTTAATCCATAATAAAGTCACTTATGTTTTAATAAGTAAACTTAATAAATATAAGTTATTATGATTAATTATATATTTGTATGTATTTCTACTATCTGCTCTGTGTTTACTGTTTACCATATTTTGTATTTCCTTCTCTCTCTAATTTTTTATTTTTCCTTTCCTGTCTCTCACTGGATTAAGTTTTCTACCCACCCACCCCTCTTTGATTCTATGATTTCTTAGAAGTTACAGGTGGTATTTCTATAGTTTTTGTGATTACCTTTTAATTTTTAACATAGATATTTCAATGTTTTTAAAACATTGAAGAGAGATATCAAGTATCTCTCTCCTCCCAACACAAAAGGCCCTTACCACCCTTAACTGTGCTCTACCACACCCACCTCAAACACCTTCCTTGTCAATTTTATATAAAATTTTATCTCTATCTTTTTTAACACCCCAAAATGAGTTGTTATCATTACCTTACAGTCAATAGTTAATTTTATTTACCACCATATTTTTCTGGTTTATTTGCTCACCATCATTTCTTACATCTCTCTTTCATTCCAAGTTTGTCTCAGTCATGCTGAAGAATAACTTTTAGCAGCTCTTATAACAAGGTGAGTAATAAGTCACCTTAGATTTTAAATGCTTAAAATACCTTTACTCATGCTTGTATTGTTAAGGGAGAAATACACCTCTTTATCTTAGTTCTTTATAAAAAGTGTTCTTGGCTTCTAACATCTATGGATGCTGATGAGAAGTCTGGGGTCAGTCTAAATGTTGTTTGGTTTTAAAGTAATCTGTTTTCTCTTTTTCTGGAAGCTGCTTCTTTTGAGATCTTTGGTATTTCACACTATTATAATCATGTGTCTAATAGAGGAGCTTACATCTTTCCTTTCTTTTGGAAAATTCTCTACCATATCTGCCTTAAGGCTGCTCTTTACCTTCTATTCCATTTCTAAATTTAACTTTTTACTGGTATTTTTACTACAGTGAATATTTCCAATCAACTATTTGTCATACCAAATTCATTGTTTTTTTTCATAATTTTACCTTGTTTTTATGGATATTATTTTCTGTCTATTTATTTTAAAGGCCTGATTATGGTAGTATTTGGTTTCATTAGGACAAAATCATCTATAGGTTGAGTCTTTTGATTATCACTGGCAGCATTAGCTTTTTTAATGTGGCTTTGGACTTTTTGTTTCAGACTTATTCTGAGACAAAGTTTTCTGTCTTTGCACTTACCCTCTTGCTTCTTATGTACAGTACACGATGGCCTCCACCCAGCATCACTCCTCTCCCTCCATCCTACTGCAGAACCAGGTCTCTAACTGGAAGCCCAGGGCTCCAGTCCCCAGGTGATATTTAGAGATAACACAGAAGCAAGTTACTGGGCCACTAGGCACATGCCCAAAACACTGGGGCACAGCTCTCATTGCTTATCTGCGTAGCTTCATGTAAGCCCTAGCCCTGCACCTATTTTTTAAAAACTTTCTACCAGGGTTAGGTAAATCCAGTCCTCTACTATGCATAATGTTTTTGGTACTTATTATCCCACACCAGTCAAACTCCCCAGCAGCCCCTGATTGTTTGCTTATGCAGAGCCTAGCAGACAGTGGCCCAAGTCCCCTGTTTACTGTTGAATATTTCTATACCATTTCTGGCCCCAAAAGGTATTTATCTTCCTTTTTAGTTCAGCTATTAACTTTTCTTGTGTGCTTATTATATTTCATTTATAGTTATGCTTTGGAGCAAATGGATATTTAAATTTTAACTCCCAGCATAATGGCTCTTATAAGTGATTCATGCTGATACACTATTACTGCTTTGTACTACTTTATACTACTACTCATTAAATATATTTGCAAAAAAATACATATTTTTAAGTTGTTAAGATTCAAATGAATGAAAGTCCATCCTTCTACACTGTAAGGTGTCCACAAGAGTATATATATTTGAACTTATAAAAAACAAATTCAAAAAACATTAATAGCAAATCTTAATAACCATGTGATTTCGGTAAATTTCAATGTTATTGCCCTAAATCTCTGAATGTATTTTTATGTGTTAAAACTCCATATACTAATATGTAGTTTTAAGACAAACTAAAATGTTGTGATGAAAATCATCCAACAATTTATCCATCCTGCAGGTTTAATTATTCATCCTTGTGCCAGCACTGAGTATTTTTTTAAAATTTTTATTGGAGTATAGTTGCTTTACAATGTTGTGTTAGTTTTTACTGTACAGCAAAGTGAATCAGCTATATGTATACATATATCCTCTCTTTTTTGGATTTCCTTCCCATTTAGGTCACCACAGAGCACTGTGTAGAGTTCCTGTGCTATACAGTAGGTTCTCATTAGTTATCTATTTTATACATAGTATCAAGAGTGTATATATGTCAATTCCAATCTCCAAATTCATCTCACCCCCCAACCCTGCACTGAGTATGTTTAATAGATTTCTAAAGATTTTTGGAAAAGAATGTCAAATATTTACCGATATCTTTATCAAGACATTATTCCTTTCTATTAATCATTGCATTAAGACCAAAAGGAGAGACACAAATGAAGCCTGTACAGGCATTACTTGTGTTTGCAACCCCAAGATTTGATTTTATTTATACAAACTATTGATTTTATTACTCTTTAATGCATATCTTTCATGTACTTCTTATTTCTCTCAGAAATACTTTTTTTCTTTTCTAAGAACAGTATTCACAAACTATTGATAACACTTTTTTCAAATAGGAGTAGTATGGAGAAATTTTATTCAAAGATGATACAAGTTTGGGACAATAAGGCAAGTGTGAGACATCAAATCTAACAACTATTCGCTAATCCATATTCTATTTATAGATGAACTGCAAAAGGCATTAGCCATAAATATTGGTTATTATCCATAAATAGTGGTTATCATCCATTATCATGGTAATATATCTTAGATTATACACATGAACTAGCAGATCTTATTGACCAGTTTCCCAAACTGTATCATAAATGTGTTAGACTCATTCTTAAATGTATTTATAGACCAGTTATCACAAAATGAGGCTTAGGTTTTCCTAATTAATATAAAACTTTAGGTAAAAGCTTAAACTTCAGGGCTCTCAATTGCATGGGTCCCTTCCAAGGCCCTGCATTTAAATTTGTAGCAGTACTTTTCTGTAATTCTTCAAAGAAGGAACCCAAAGTTTATCATCTCAGTCCCCATGAAACCTGAATACTGGCTGTATAATAATCCTTCAATGGCAAGAAGAAAAGAAAAAACAAAAGCTTATTGGTAACAGATATAAATAAAGAAAATGACTAAGCCATATGTGTTGGTCTTACACAACCTATTTTAATATAGTTGCTTCATGTCTAACAGAAAATGAGGTACAGTGACCTCAGTTTGTGAGTTGTAAGGTACAGTGACGGAGGTATTTGTGGCTGAGTCAACAAGGTGTAACACTGTGAGCTTGCAGCCAGAAAACCTAAGTTTACATTGACTTTGTATCAGTGACTTATAACATTAGGCGGGACAAGTGACAGTTTGTGAAATAATGGGAATTAGATGCTTTGTACTCTGGATCTGCCCTTTATTACATGTGAACTTGTGTAAGTCTCTTGTTACTCATACAAAAAAATGAGGGTGATAACATTTACCTAGAGGGTTATTTTGAGTATCAGTCAAGTTCTAAGTAAAGTACCTAACACTGTCCAGGGCAAAAGAAGTTTGTTTAACAAACTATGATTTTCTAATCATTTTGATCCTTGGTTTCCTCATGCCCCAAATGGGAAAAACATTGGCTAGTTTACATGTCTTAATGGTTGTTTTTCAACATTTTAAAGTGAGATATTACAAAAAAGCATTGAAGTGCTATGCAAGTATGGAGTATTATGATGCTACATTTTCCCCGTACCTCATCCTATCCTTTGTACTAAGGTCTAATCACCTCCAAAACCAAATATCAAAAATTAATGAAGATTAGAGAGGTGAGACAGCAGACACAAGAAGAACTACAATCCTTCAGCCTGTGGAACAAAAACCACATTCACAGAAAGACAGAAAAGATGAAAAGGCAGAGGGCTAAGTACCAGATGAAGGAACCAGATAAAACCCCAGAAAAACAACTAAATGAAGTGGAGATAGGCAACCTTCCAGAAAAACAATTCAGAATAATGATAGTGAAGATGATCCAGGACCTCGGAAAAAGAATGGAGTCAAAGATCAAGAAGATGCAAGAAATGTTTCACAAAGACCTAGAAGAGTTAAAGAACAAACAGAGATGAACAACACAATAACTGAAATGAAAACTACACTAGAAGGAATCAATAGCAGAATAACTGAGGCAGAAGAACGGATAAGTGACCTGTAAGACAGAATGGTGGAATTCACTGCTGTGGAACAGAATAAAGAAAAAAGAATGAAAAGAAATGAAGACAGCCTAAGAGACCTCTGGGACAACATTAAACGCAACAACATTCGCATTATAGGGGTCCCAGAAGGAGAAGAGAGAGAGAAAGGACCAGAGAAAATATTTGAAGAGATTATAGTTGAAAACTTCCCTAACATGGGAAAGGAAATAGCCACCCAAGTCCAGGAAGTGCAGAGAGTCCCATACAGGATAAACCCAAGGAGAAACATGCTGAGACACATAGTAATCAAATTGGCAAAAACTAAAGACAAAGAAAAAGTATTGAAAGCAGCAAGGGAAAAACGACAAATAACATACAAGGGAACTCCCATAAAGTTAACAGCTGATTTCTCAGCAGAAACTCTACAAGCAGAAGGGAGTGGCATAATATACTTAAAGTGATGAAAGGGAAGAACCTACAACCAAGATTACTCTACCCAGCAAGGATCTCATTCAGATTCAATGGAGAAATCAAAAGCTTTACAGACAAGCAAAAGCTAAGAGAATTCAGCACCACCAAACCAGCTCTACAACAAATACTAAAGGAACTTCTCTAACTGGGAAACACAAGAGAAGAAAAGGATTTACAAAAACAAACCCAAAACAATTAAGAAAATGGTCATAGGAACATACATATCAATAATTACCTTAAACGTGAATGGATTAAATGCTCCAACCAAAAGGCACAGGCTTGCTGAATGGATACAAAAACAAGACCCATATATGTGCTGTCTACAAGAGACCCACTTCAAAACTAGGGACACATAACAGACTGAAAGTGAGGGGATGGAAAAAGATATTCCATGCAAATGGAAATCAAAAGAAAGCTGGAGTAGAATACTCATATCAGATAAAATAGACTTTAAAATAAAGAATGTTACAAGAGACAAGGAAGGACACTACATAATGATCAAGGGATCAATCCAAGAAGAAGATAAAACAATTATAAATATATATGCACCGAACATACGAGTACCTCAATACATAAGGCAACTGCTAACAGATATAAAAGAGGAAATCGACAGTAACAATAATAGTGGGGGACTTCAACACCTCACGTACACCAATGGACAGATCATCCAAAATGAAAATAAATGAGGAAACAGAAGCTTTAAATGACATGACAGACCAGGTAGATTTAATTGATATTTATAGGACATTCCATCCAAAAACAGCAGATTACACTTTCTTCTCAAGTGTGCACAGAATAGTCTCCAAGATAGATCATATCTTGGGTCACAAATCAAGCCTCAGTAAATTTAAGAAAATTGAAATCATATCAAGCATCTTTTCTGACCACAATGCTATGAGATTAGAAATCAATTACAGGGGAAGAAACGTAAAAAACACAAACACATGGAGGCTAAATGTTACTAAATAACCAAGAGATCACTGAAGAAATCAAAGAGGAAATCAAAATATACCTAGAGACAAACGACAATGGAGACACAACGACCCAAAACCTATGGGATGCAGCAAAAGCAGTTCTAAGAGGGAAGTTTATAGCTATACAAGCCTACCTCAAGAAACAAGAAAAATCTCAAATAAACCATTTAACAAAAAATAATAATAATAATAATGAAGGTTGGATTATTAGTCCAAGGATGCTAATGTAAATGCATATGCCTTATTAAGTTTCTTATGAAATTTCATGAAATTATGAAATTTCATTGTTGGTTTGTATTATTTTCTTAGGACATGTAGTATGTAGAAGCAGCCTACAACAACACTTAATTCTAATCAATGTTCAATCAATGTTTGTTTGATTAACTGAATCCTTACCTAGTGGGAGCTTAATACACTGGGTGTTTATACAAGCCAGTTTTCTTGGTATAGTCCTGGTTTTTTTCTGTTACCCTGAATTAATTATTAATAGTGCTCTCATTCACTCTCCAAAGTATCTCAGTCATTTGTTTTATTAATTGATTTATAAAGCAATCGACATAACACACAGAGTATATCCAATCTCACATTTCAGTTTATGTACTTTTTCCTAATAATTGATTTTAATATGAGGACTGCACCTAAATTTTTTATTCGTCTCTACTTATCTATTTGATAGATAGGATGCATCACAAAAAAACATTATTTGAAAGAGGACATGCAATACTCTATTATTTATTAGTGTATGTGTGTCTATATTCTACTCCAATATACCTGTAGAAGGCAAAAGTTTAAGGCTTTCAGTGACTCCATGTTCAAGATGAAGATATGGTAGAAATAATATTTGTCCTATTAAAATAATCACTAACTCAAGTAATCACGTTCCTTCTTCACAATTCTTTAAAGTATTTATTGCAGCATTTAACAAAATATAAATATTGATGTCATTTAAGTAATTTTACTAGGTTACTTAATGTAGCCTCATAATATCTGGCTGCTTGAATCATATCAGTGTATTTTTTTATTATATTATAAGCACTGGTCAATTTGATTTCAACTGTGCCTACTCAATAAAACATAGAAATAAACACAAATAGTATATGATGGTATATAAATAGTATGTGATGGTATATAAATAGTATATGATGGTGGGCTAAGAACTGGGTATTACAAATGAGAGGTGATATAAAAAACCTGCTGAGAGATACAATTAGAGAAAAATCTAAAGAGTAATTCTGTTCTCAGTGAGTCAATTCATTTAGTCTGGAATTCCATTTGTCAGTTCCATTCTTAACTGAAAATATGAAAAGGAAACTAAAAGTACAGTGTCAAGAAGTATATGCCACACAAAACAGTATATTTAATGGGTATTAAAATAATCTCATAAAACATTTACTGGGAAAAACAGATACTGTTTTTAGATACCAATTTCATAATCTAATGTATTCCTAAAAATTCATAATTGAGGCAGCAATCTTAAGTACTAATCCTCTGAACCTCATTCACTTTAAGATTTAGAGTCAAACTTTAAAACCTTGGACTTTCAATATTAATTTTTCTAAATTGTCTCTAAAACTCTTTAACATCAGTAAAAGGGAAGTGATTTGACATGCAGCTAATTATCTACTTATAGTTGTTTTTCAAACTTTAGAAATGAGTAGAAAGATACATTCTTATTTCTTTATCCTTTTGCAACAATTCATTAGTTAAATTTGAGAGGTAATGAGAGTCTAGTTGGTTTATTAAATGTGATAAATATATGATTCCTTAAAAATTCAACTAGATGATCAAACACATTTTAAAATAAAATTTTCAAGTGTTACATTTGTGTAGAGAAATTTTTAAGACCCTGATGAAATTGATAAGAAAATCCACAGCAAACTATTATTTCCAAAATTGTTTTATTGAAGCACTATTATTATACCTAACTGAACTAGGAAAAACTGCCTCCAAGAGAGATTTGGAATCACCCTGTAGCCTGTCTGTCCCACAAGCACACAAAAGTGTATGAAGCAAGGTCACTGCAGATGTGAGGACAGCAAAGGACTGACAATACAGGACAAAAAGAAAGTAGCTGAGTAGCTGGTCTCCTGATTCTCCTCATGCTATCCTTTGTGTGATTTATTCCTTTTCTACCACAGTCCCTCCAAATCATATGCCCATGTTCAAATGGAAAGGTGTAAGGTATGGTTTTTGGTGTAAGGTTGGAAAGGTGTAAGGTTTTTCCTATAACTTATAAGTTATAGGAAAAACAATTTTGAAAAATATCATACTATTTTACTCTGCTTTCCTAACCTTTGCTTAATTTGGCTGAAAAATAGATTTATATTTCTTTAAAGGTCAAAAATCAATCATTGTTTTATCAAACAACCAAAACCATCATGTTCCACTTTGACTTAAGTATTCACATCAATTGTTTAGTAGTTTGAAAGAATAATAGTATTTTGTATAGTTATTTATAATTTAATAATTTAATATTTTTATTTTAATATTATTTAAAATATTTATACTTTTTCTTTTCACTGGAAGTCAATTAGTTCATTGTATTTTGCTTAGTTTTTTAATTGAAGTATAGTTGATTTAGTGTTAGTTTCAGGTATACAGCATAGTGATTCAGTATTTTGCAGATTATACTCCATTTTAGGTTATTACAAGATAATGAGTGTAATTCTCTGTGCTATATAGTATATCCTTGCTGCTTATCTATTTTATACATGGTAGTTTGTATCTGTTAATTCCATACCCCTAATTTGTCCACCCCATTCCCTCTCTCCTTTGGTAACCACAAGTTCGTTTTCTATATCTGTGAGTCTGTTTCTGCTTACCTTCACAACTATGACAGTTGGGTAAATTTAAGTAAACAACCCTTTCACAGAACTCTCTAAAATAACTTGCCCTAAGTAGTCAACTTAAAAAAAAAAAATGAATGGAAAGCTTTTCTATATAGTTCCACTGGGAGATTTTTATTTATGATTTAATAGATATATTTGAAGCCACAGTAATACAAAGTAAAAATGGAACGTAATAAGATACATTCCTATCTAAATTCCATGAGTCACTTAAAATAATTTTAATGCCATTCTAATCTATGCTATGTCTTAAATAAACAGTCTGCTTTGGAGAGCAGTGGTAGTAACCTCATTAAAACCAAGTGAGAGTTCTCAGAGGAATGGTGTTTCCCTTTTTCTCCCTCTGTTTCCTCTCCTCTCCTCTCCTCTCCCTCCCTCCCTCTCTCTCTCTCTCTCTCTCTCTCTCTCTTTCTCTCTCTCTCTCTC
>NW_006789439.1:251571-277837 GCF_000442215.2 Lipotes vexillifer | reverse complement strand
CTCTCTCTCTCCCTCTCTCTCTCTCTCTCTCTCTCTCTCTCTCTCTCTCTCGCTCGCTCTCTCTCTCCCCTCCCCTTTCCTTATTGCTCTCCCCCTTTCGCCTTCTCCCTCTATGTTGTCAGATCACTGACAAACTAACAATATTATTTTAACTCATCTTGTTTTGAAATGCAGTGTTAGTTCATATACATATTATGTGACCTTTTACTTACTACATCCTTGCAAGCTTGCCCTGTTTTAATGAAGAGGCAATGAGTCCCCAAAGAAAAATGTGGAAGAATTCAAGTGAATCTTCTCCATCAACTAAGGATTTTCCCAGGTTGTAAAGATCATACCATGCACTGGTCAGGTAAGCCTAATGCAATTTTGAATTTGGTAGGAAAAGAAATTAAATCCAAGAATTTATTGCAACAACTCACAACCTCAAATTGTTTCTATTTTCTCATTCCCAGGAGCCCTTCCTTAGAATTAACCTGTCAGAGAGCAGGAAGGGAATAACCCTGATTTATTACTAAAAGCAAAGTGAAATTTAAGCTTGAGGGATACTATGGGAAGGGTCCTAAAAAGAAAGAATATATTGTGTTTAAGCTGACAAAATCAGACAGGGAAGTCATTAACTAAAAATCTAGTGCTGACAGGCATTTAATTTGGTATTCTAGCCAACTGGACACCAAGGATTACAAAATTTTACTGGAACCTCCATATAAGCTGGTCATTTAAATGATACATGGGAATTGACCTGGTAGTTGACTCCAAAAAGGAGACCCCAGAGAGAATAAGATGTCCCAGAGAATCAAAGTCATTTAAAAAGGATTCATAAAAGAGAAAGACATGGTGAAAACTTACAGGATAAATAGGGACAAAATGTTTTCATATTACTTCATTATAAATTTGCATTCAAATAACACACCGGCTTTTAATCCATAAATTCACAAAAGCTAATGTTAAAGAATATTATTCAGTTTCAGGGTGTTTGATAATTCTACAACCTCTATTACTCAAAAAATATTACAGAAGTATACTGATGCATTATTTCAAGCTGTAAAGATTAAAGACAGTTTCTGGAAAAAGAATCAATTAAGCAAGATAGTCTTTTCATAATGGGGGCTCCTAGCCACACTCCAACGTAAAGTTAATGAATATATCCCATTTTCAGATCCTCCACTTTATATAATTTTCAGTGAAAGTTTTTTAATAACCTTCTAGGATTATAATTAATTTGACAGATGGTTTTAGAAATTTTCATTTTTGAAGCCAAGTTGTTGAATAAAAATACTGTTTATGGGGGCTTCCCTGGTGGCGCAGTGGTTGAGAGTCCGCCTGCCGA
This sequence comes from Lipotes vexillifer, assembly GCF_000442215.2. Taxonomy (NCBI): domain Eukaryota; kingdom Metazoa; phylum Chordata; class Mammalia; order Artiodactyla; family Lipotidae; genus Lipotes; species Lipotes vexillifer. The sequence continues at coordinate 276,510 of NW_006789439.1, read as the reverse complement.
TGCAGGGGACACGGGTTCGTGCCCCGGTCTGGGAAGATCCCACATGCCGCGGAGCGGCTGGGCCCGTGAGCCATGGCCGCTGGGCCTGCGCGTCCGGAGCCCGTGCTCCGCAACGGGAGAGGCCACAACAGTGAGAGGCCCGCGTATCGCAAAAAAAAAAAAAAAAAAAAAAAAAATACTGTTTATGGCACAAAACACTTTCACTTTACCTGTATTATCACACTAAAAATATTGGATATCAACAAAGCATCAAGAATTAAAGTTATTTTAAGATTTTTGTGCTTTGGGGGGAGGGGAACAATGTATACATCTTACATACCTCAGTAGCAAACTGTTGCAATCCACCAATATTAATTGGTCCCTCTTCAGTGGCATATAAATTGCATCCACCTACACAAAGATCAGAAGTTGGACATACCATTCCACAGGTCAGACCAAGTGGGTTATCAGAAAAAATCATCTTAGCAGCTCCATAATAGTTCTGCAAAAATAAAATAAAATTTTCTTATGTAACAATGTACCTTTTAAACATTCAAATTATGACCTATTTTTTTCTATTAGATCATTGGATTGAAATCAAGATATGTATAAGATGCAGAGGTTATAATACTGTTTACCATCAGGAGCTATAAAGCAATTATCAGCAAAGTAATATATAGGAGTATTCAATATACATCATATTAATAAATGAATAATTTTGGTAGTCGAAATTTAAAATATGAATGTTCTGTAACTATTTTTCTTTCACAAGGCATCTAACCCTATCCTGCTATAAATATTTCTTTTCAGTTTTAACAAAGGTTAGTTAGGTAGATTGCTTGAACAAGCTTAAAATCTAAACCTTAAGAAAAAAAAAAAAGATTATGCTCAGGTCATCCAGGTTATCCTCCATTTAACTAAATTAAAAGCAACCAGGGCTCTATTTCCCTTCATTTCATCTGGCCTGTCCATGGATACTATGTACTGTGAAACTCTTTGTTGACTATCCTCCTTCAGTAACATCCTATTAACCAAATATGCAGACGAAACTCATTATACAGGACTAAACCTTAACAAGTTCATCCCTAATCGCTCCCTTCCATACATTTGACTATTATAGATTAGCTTAGAATCCTTTACATTTCATTAAGAATTTTGGGGGACTTCCCTGGTGGTGCAGTGGTTAAGAATCCGCCTGCCAATGCAGGGGACACGGGCTCGATCCCTGGTCCGGTAAGATCCCTCATGCCGCGGAGCAACTAAGCCTGTGCACCACAACTACTGAGCCTGCACTCTAGAGCCCATGAGCCACAACAACTGAAGTCCATGAGCCTAGAGCCCATGCTCCACAACATGAGAAGCCACCACAATGAGAAGCCCACGCGCCACAACTAGAGAAAGCCTGCGGGCAGCAATGAAGACCCAACGCAGCCATAAATAAATAAATAAATAATTTTTAAAACATCTTAAAAAAAGGATTTTTGGACTAAAAAGAGAACTGCCATATGACCCAGCAATCCCACTACTGGGCATATACCCTGAGAAAACCATGAGTCATGTACCACAATGTTCACTGCAGCACTATTTACAATAGCCAGGACATGGAAGCAACGTTAAGTGTTCATCAACAGATGAATGGATAAAGAAGATGTGGCACATGTATACAATGGAATATTAATTACTCAGCCAGGAAAAGAAACGAAATTGAGTTATTTGTAGTGAGGTGGATGGACCTAGAGAGTCTGTCATACAGAGTGAAGTCAGAAAGAGAAAAACAAATACTGTATGCTAACACATATATATGGAATCTAAAAAAAAAAAAAATTGTTTTGATGAACCTCGAGGCAGGACAGGAATAAAGACACAGATGTAGAGAATGGACTTGAGGACACGGGGAGGGGTAAGGGTAAGCTTCGATGAAGTGAGAGAGTAACATTGACATATATACACTACCAAATGTAAAATAGATAGCTAGCGGGAAGCAGCTGCATAGCACAGGGAGATCAGCTCGGTGCCTTGTGACCACCTAGAGAGGTGGGATAAGGAGGGTCGGAGGGAGGGGATAAGGGGATATACCTATGCATATAGCTGATTCACTTTGATATACAGCAGAAACTAACACAACACTGTAAAGCAATTATACTCCAATAAAGATGTTAAAAAAATTATTTTTGGAACCTGACTTGTTCATAAATTATATGACTACATCATCATTTACTAAATAATAAGTTGAATATTTCAGAAGCATGTTTTCCTCTAATGAAAATTAAAATATTGGGCCTGACCAGTATTCCTCAAAGCTGTCAAGTATTTTGTCAAAACTAAGGAAAATTTTGAGAAACTGTAACAGTCAAGAGGTCCCTAAGGAGATGTGACAACTAAATGTAATCTGTTATTTTGGACAGGATCCTGGATCAGAAAAAGGGCATGAGGTGAAAACAAAGGAAATCTGAAGAAACTATAAACTTTAGTTAATAATAATATATTAATAATGTTTCATTAATTGTAATAAATGTGCTATACAATGTTAGATGTTAATAGTAGGTGAAACTTTGTATGGAAATTCTCTGTACCATCTTCACAATTTTTTAATAAACATAAAAATACTCTAAAAATACTTTTTAAAAAAGAGGTGGTAGAATGTATTTAATAATATGAAACAAATGCATTTATTTTTCTTTTGGCTTTTGTTTAAAGTACTTTTGAAGGTCTTTGAAAACACATACATTGCTTACATAACTAACTTCAATCATAGATGCAAATTCCTATATAAAATACTGATGATAATAAACAACAACAATCATCTTTACTATTTATTGACTTTTTACTACCTTCCTAGAATTTTACCAGGTCTTTCTTTAAGTTTTAACACCAATCATCTAATATAAGATGTCCAGCACTAAATAAAAAATTTCTAGGCATAAGAAAAGACAGAACTAAATCCCTGATAATCAGAAAAACAAATAAATAAATGAAGCAGACCTACAGGTGATCCAGAAAGTAAAGTTAGCAGATAAAAACTTTAAATTAATTTTAATAAAAATTCAGTCTAAAAAGACACACAAAATAGATGAAACAATAAAAATATAATTAGAATATTGTAATCTGTTAAAAAAGAATCAAACTGACATTCCATAACTGAGTAAAACATTTTAAAATAGATCTAAATGCATGGTTTTAACAGCATTCATGGTGGTTTAACAATATTTCTCTTATTCTCAGATCTGTCTCTCCACTCCATTTCTGTGCTTACCACCTTATTTCAGGCCCTCAAACCTCTGTCTGGGAAAAGGAAATCATTGTGCACTGTTGGTGGGAATGTTAATTGGTGTACTGTGGAAAATTTCTGTGCTTACCACCTTATTTCAGGCCCTCAAACCTCTGTCTGGGAAAAGGAAATCATTGTGCACTGTTGGTGGGAATGTTAATTGGTGTAGCCACTGTGGAAAACAGTATGGAGGTTCCTCAAAAAACCAAAAACAGAACTACCATGTGGTTCAGCCATTCCACTCCTGGGCATATATATGAAGAAAACGAAAACACTAATTCAAAGGATTACATGCACCCTATGTTCATAGCAGCATTATTTACAAAAGCCGGGATGTGGAGGCAACCCAGATGTCCATCAACGGATGAATGGATAAAGAAGATATAGTATACAATGGAGTACTGGTCTTCTTAGAAACCAACAGTCACAACTGACACATGTAAATGTTTCTTCAGTACACTTGGAATCCGAATGACTTTTTGGCCAACCCAATATGTTCAACTGATTTTTTTTTTTTTTTTTTTTTTTGCGGTACGCGGGCCTCTCACTGTTGTGGCCTCTCCCGTTGCGGAGCACAGGCTCCGGAGGCGCAGGCTCAGCGGCCATGGCTCACGGGCCCAGCCGCTCCGCGGCATGTGGGATCATCCCAGACCGGGGCACGAACCCATGTCCCCTGCATCGGCAGGCGGACTCTCAACCACTGTGCCACCAGGGAAGCCCCAACTGATTTTTAAAAGGGTTCCAAGACAATTCAATAGGTAAAGAACATTCTCTTCAACAAGTGATACTGTAATAACCAAATTCCACATGCAAAAGAATTAAGTTGAAACTCTACCTTACACTGTACGTAAAAGTTAACTAACAATGGATGATAGATCTAAATTTTAGAGCTAAATTTATAAAACTCTTAGAAGACAACATAGGAGCAAATCTTCATGACCTTGGATTAGGCAATGGTTTGTAGATATGACAACAATGCACAAGCAACAACAAAAATATAGATAAATTGGATTTCATCAAAATTAAAAGGACGCCATCAGAAAAGTTAAAAGAAAACCAGAACAGGAGAAAACCATACATAATAAGAAATTTGCATCTTGAATATGTGAAGAATATCTACAACTCACTAATAACAAACAAATGGCCAATTAAAACGAGCAAAGTATTAGTATAAACATTTCTCCAGAAACATACAAATGGCCAACAAGCATAAGAAATGACGCTCAACATCATCTATCAGAGAAATGCTAGCCAAAATGACAATGAAATATCACTTCTCACCTGCTTAGTGGGCTATAGTTGAAAAGACGTACAGTGAAAAGTGTTGGCAAAGATGTGAAGAAATTGGAACTCTCATAAGCTACTGATGGGATTGGAAAATGATGTAGCTGCTTTAAAAAATAGTTTGGCAGTTCTTCATAAGTTTTAAAAGTAAAGTTACAATGAGATTCAGCAATTTCACTCTTCAGAGTACACCCAAGAAAATTCACAACATATATGTATGCAAAACTTTGTACACGAATGTCCATGGCAGTATTATTCCTAATGGCTAAAATGAAAACAACTCAACTGACCATCAACTGATGAAAGGCTAAAAAAAAAAAATGTTGTATATCCATATAATCGATGTTATTTGGCAACAGAAAGTAATAAAGTAATGATAAATGCCACGACATGGCTGAACCTTAAAAATATTATGCTAAGTGAAAGAAGCCATTCACAAAAGACTACATATTATATGATTCCATTTATAGAAAATATGTAGAATAGGCAAAACTAAAGAGACAAAGCAGATTGATAATTGCCTATGACTGGGGATCTGAAAAAAAATGGAAAACAGCTGCTAATGGGTATACAGTTTCATTTTGGGATGATAAAAATATGCTCAGTTTGACTGTGGTAACAATTGTAACTCTGCAAATTTATTCACCATCACTGAACTGTGCACTTTACATTGGCAAATTGTATGGGATATGAATTATATCTCAATAAAGTTGTTATTTTTAAAAGTACACTTACAGGACTGGGAATTATATAGTCAATGTGTAAGGCAATAAAAACATCATTCTTGTAGAAAATAATTTTTTTTTATAAAGGGATATTTGAATAAGACTGCTAAATTAGATGCAAAACTGGACAATATCCTAGAAGGCAATAAAACATCACTTCTGGAGTTATATTTTCTACTGAATGGAAATAATTTGCATCTCTACTATACACAAATCCCAAAGTAAAGATGTAAATTTGCAGTCTAAAATTTTAATTAATGTTACAAATTAATAGTTCTTTTTCCTAAAAATTAAATAATACTTAGGTGTCACCTTGTATTTACTTACAAAATGCTTTAGTATGATAATGGTAAACAAATACAGACTTATCTCATTGGTCGTTGGTCTGGTTTTGGATAATTTTGCCTAATAGTGGTAAACATTAAACAAACTGTTCATAATGAACAGTTACGAACTTAAAATTAATTGGTCTACTCCTAAGCAAACTTCTTTAGTTCCTACTTAAACCCAATGATCCACTAACTCAGCACCTGCCATTAAGCAAGCAGTTAATCACTGCCGAGAAAATCTCAAAGTCATTGTCAGTATTCTTTGACACATCAGGAACACCTGACATGATTGATTAACAAATATTTACTGACTCACTGACGAAAAAATCCTATTGCATAATTAGAAGTTTTTATAATATAAAAAGAGTATCACAGCAAAAAATGTCAATTGCAGATAACTTTTAAGGATATTTGAGGAAAAAAAAAATGCAGAAAGAATATAATCTACTTAAACACCTAAGGATCTTTCCACAAGAATACTGACTGTTTTATGAGCCCGAAATTAGTTTCAAGACTGCACATAAAATAATGACAGAAGAAGAGAAAGAGATACATATTTTTTTTAAATGCAACAAATAAAACATTTAAAATTACACTCATGGCTCATGATATGCTACCGCTGTCAAACTTACTAGGGCCTGATCTATCACAGCCTATCATTGACAATAAAACTGTCTAGTAATTCTTCAGCACTCTCATAACTCCAAGTGTAACCCTTACAACAAAATAAAATTATAGGAGGCTATAAAATTTTTTTAAATTAATAAGAATTACTGAATGTTTCTTAAATTAAAAAATCACCATGACAATATTTTTAAAGGCAAATTTACATTCCCTGATATCAAAATGATTTGCTATCGGAGTAAGAAGTCATTTCAGGCTAAGGTTTAGAATCAGTTTTAAAATTGGTGGCATTCAAAATGACTCTGGAGGTGACAGACCTAAGAGATGAGAGGGAATACGATACAGTCATTATAGATTGAAATGAGTAAATAATCAGAAAAGTTCAAAATAACTCTTGGCGTAATGACTTGGCAGTTTGGCTAGAGTAGTTCATTCATCCACTTAGGAAATGATGATTAGGAGATATATTTGGAAAATGTGTTTGGACCAAATTATGGAGAATCTCCACTGTCAACATAAGGGTTTGGTATTTAATTGAAGTTTTTTAATAGAAGGGTACCAGTACTAAGGGACTAACTAGGAAGACTACTGTATAGATGATGTGGAAATTCTCAGAAAGGGAGTGGAATTACAGGGAATTTGAAGAAGAAACAATTTAAACCTAAAAAACGGAAAGCATTGGCATATATCACAGAATATAGAAACATGGTTTTGAAAATGGGCTAAGCCAACACTAAGCACCTATTCAGAAGTCACCTTTGCAATCAACCTCTTACAAATAATTTTGAAGAAACAGTAGATAACTCCATGTGTAGAGATCTGGGTACTCAAGAGTCAAAGACATTCAGAAACCTGTTAGAAAGGGAACACTTCCTCAACTCTTCCCATCAAGAACGTCAAGATCAATATCAATTATTTCTCTCATAGTAAGTGGGAAGATTTCTTGAGCCCTCCTTCTAAACTAGAGTTTTGACTCCTATTCTGTGAGCTCTTAAACCTTTCTAAAAGTAAAGGCTATAAAATTTAAATTTAGAAGGGTACTTTAAAGACAACCCAGCAGTCTCCTTCTAGAAAATACACAACCACTTCAACTGGTTTCTTCAAGTTATTCAGTCACAAGTCTTCTACTGTGTGAAAGAAAAAATGTACAGGGCTATGTTAGGAGGGATAGAAAATAAATATCTGATCTTTTGTGCACAGATTTATTTTATATATAAAGGATGATGACTTTTACCCTTCTTTAAACAAAAATCTAAAAGACAAAAATGATGTTTGATATGTTTGCTGTTTTTATCTCAACACAAAAGAACAGGCGTTGACTGTTATCTGGTCCATTAACTTACCCAGTGTCTTGTCAGTGCTGAATTTTCTATTACTCATTGGGATTTTTAAAGCATATTCTAAGGAACAACTTATGCCATTTACGTGAGTTAATTTTAAGATAACTTCAACTTTTATTCTTTGTTCTTCATTTTAAAGTTATAGCTTGAAACTTCATTAGTGTCATCCCTCTACAATTTAATGATTTTTAAAGTCATTATCAAGAAACACGAAAAACTCACAAGCCAGCTATTCTCTCATATGGTATAACTATTTTAACAAATAGTTCTATCATATTCAGGCCTTCATGTCACTACAGCATTATCAATACAGCTGGTGGATTTATTTTAAAGTGTTCTTCCTTCTTCCAATGAGTGTTTTCACAGATGGAAGCACCCTTCCAAGATAAACTCCAATCTGTTGCATTTAAAAAATACTTGGGCTAAACTTCAATAAGTTTGCATGTGTGAGAAGGGTGAATTAACATTACTTGTATTTCTGGATTGAGCTATATAATGGTGAGTGTCATGATGTACATTAGTTGAATAGAAAATAACTCTAGTAGCACATACAAAAGTATAGGCAAAGGACATCTCTCTGGCACTCACCATCCCTCAATAAACAATCTATGTATCTTCACATATTTGGCAAAGGAGAGGTAGGGATATATCACGAACAGAATACACAAAAATTCCCGCCCTCACAGTACTCACGTTCTTGTAGAGACAAATGGAGATGGAAGAATAGATTTGGATGCTTTTATTCTGAAAATCCTCCCTTCATACCACATACACTAAACTTTACAAAATTTTTACATGAGTAGACTTTAGAACTATGAATTTATTTAAGTCTCAATGCGTAAGGAAATAAAAAAAAATCATTCTTGTAGAAAATAAAGTTTTTATCTGACCTTGAGATGCTAAACTAGAAAACACACATTCAATTGTGTGCACGCACGCGCACACACACACACACACACACACACGGGCTTCTGAGCCATATGCTCCTGGATTTGAATCATGCTTCTACCATATGACTGGAGGAAAATGTAATATCTCTCAGCCTCAGTTTCATCACCTAAGAAATACAGATCAAAATTCTTTCTTAATTAGTCATACTTATGTTAAATATTGTTTAACTACTTGACACAGATAAGATGCCTAGTACATTATGGAGCATAGGGCAGATTTAATGAATTTAAGTCCCCACCCCTTCCCCTAGGCTTTTTCTCCCTAAAAAGGTTTTCTTAACATGTTAATCCTAAGCGTTTAAGATTTTAACCTTATTAAAGAAAACTCATGTTACGAAGTAGAAGACAGCAAAAAAGAGCAAAAAGTACAGAAAGAAAAATTATCATCAATCTACTAGGTCATAAAAAATAAATGGCATGGAGGCATGTAAGTAGAGGCATAATAATTTATATACATTATAGAAATGTAAAAATGTCACTTCTACTTCTCCAATTTTCTGCACCCTATCCACCTTTCTCTATTAAATTGACCTGAGAACATATATAATATTACCCAACTTAGTTAAGATAACTTAGTGTGTATGTGTCCATGTACTCAATTCACTAACCATCAAGTATTTATGAACATCTACTCTGTGAGAGGCCTTTTGGTAAGCACTAGATACGTGTGAAGACTCAGTATTTTTGCTCTAGATTGTTCTGGTTAAATGGAATACAGTTATCATCTATACCAATATCCACCCTATTCATACCATATATCACTGTTCAAATAACATTTCCTTTAAAAAGCTTTATCAATTTTTCACCATTTTCCAACCAGAAGCATAATGCAGGTATGTCCTTTCTTTGCACTACACCTTTTCAAACACTGTATTTGTTAATATAAATTTACAATAGTTGTATATTTTTCAATGTCTTTTATTAATTTTTTAAAATTTCAGAAACCATGTCTAATCTATAATCTTTGCCTCTAAGCAAGCAGTAGAATATTAGAAACTCAATTGATTAGCATTTATCTTTTAATATCAAAAATAAACATTTAGGTAAAATTCAAAAAGTGTAAAGTACTTCACAGTTTTGAATGATCATTTTAAAGTAAATAATGTGAATATCTGTTGTAAAAACTAACAAGCCCACTTTATCCAGAGAAAATAATAAAATGTGCAATAGATTTTGTAAGAAATTTACAAAGGTATAATTGTTTTCATTCTTAGAGAGAGATTAAGAAGCACAGAAATAAACAATAGAACATAAGATTATTTCATTTACTGTATGCTAGAGTTCGCATATAGTAATTTACCATAATTCATGATATACTTTCTTCAAGGAGATAGGGTGCCTTTCTACATCTAAACTGCAATGCAAATATAGAAACACATATGTTAGAGTCATGATCATAATGTTAGAATGATCATTAAAGCTAAGAAAAAAATGTAAAAGTAGAAATCTACAAGTATCATTTATAAATATTACATAACTTGAAAGCAAACAGAAATATTTTAATTTGAGAAATTATTGAAGGTGAAGTAAAATTAACATTGATAGAATCCCCTATTTATAAGCTACATAAAAATGCTAAAAGATTTTTCTCTAATTTTATATTATAAATTTTATTTTTTACTGAGATTGTTTTTCCTTACAACCCAACTAAACTGTACATCCTTTTAAAAGTAACCAGAATTATGGCTTAAATATGATTCTTTATACTTAAACAAAAATATACACACATTCTATACTAAAAGGGCATTTGGTGTCTAAAAGTTTGAACTAGAAATTTAGTATCTGGATGTATTGTTGCACTTCATATGTCCCTCTCTTCTGAAAGATTTTACACTAAAAACAAAGCCATATCACATGAGCTGCCTACTCAGCAAATAATTGAGAATTGTGTCATCTCGGATATAATTTAAATATACTGGTTACTAATAATTGGCAACAAAAAGAAAAACTGTGGAGGTTTTGTTGTTGTTTCTCTGTTCTTTAAAAATCTTTTGTTATTGAAAAGGGCAAAAAAGTACAAGTCTATCAAGTTTTTGGCCAAGTTTTAAAAATAAATTTATATTTTCAATAACAAATACATATAATAGCCAAAAACAAAAAACAAAAAAAACCTGAAGGTAAGAAAGAGCTCAAATAATCTCACTCCAAATCATCTTACCCCAAACAGATTTAAAACAACAAACTCAGTGACCGTTGTTGAACATCATATATATGATAATAACTTGACAGAATTTTACTACTTACGATATTAGAACTAGACTATAATCTAACACTCCTATTTTCTTCTATTCAAGCAAAATAAAGTCACACTATTTTGTGAAGGTTTACTCTTCACTGACAGAAATGAGAGATTTCTTAACTGACAGGGTGTTTTGGTGTCTACCATAGTGTGTTATTATATAGGGCTCATAAAACCAGCTGTCAGTTACAATCTGTACAGTGGGTACAAAGAGATTTATCAGAAAAGTTTCCTTTCCAAGTGCATTAATTTAAACCCAAACTACTTTCAAAATTATAATTAGTTTTGATTATAACAATTTACTTAAAAATCTTCAATTTGTCAAAGTACTTGTCTAAAAATGAAACCCAAATTTCTTTAAGATGACGTCTACTGGGTTATACATTTTGCCCACTCTTCAATATATTAATACTACTTATAAAACTCTGTCAGGATAGCAAATGTGTTACTTATTTAGCTCTTTATATTTTAATAATGACTTATAAATATACATACTTCATTCATATAAATAGCGTGGTGTGATGCAAACAAAAGCACACTCGACAAGGAAAAGCATACTCAGGAAAATCCAGTTACATTATCAAGTGGTTCTGTGATCTGGGATAAATCATTTAACCTTGCTGGATTTCAAATTTCTTCTCCATATAATGGGATGGTTAGTTAGATTAAAATTCCATTTGTCTAGATTCTGTTACACTGAATTTTACTTATTAATAATGACAAATATTCTAAGTAGTATCTCATGTGTTTATATCGATTTTTCTTTGTCTTGATTATACTAAAGAAAAAAGCCGTAATTCCAGTTTAATTTACATATACATATATAGATTATAAATCATTGTTCTGTTTAAAAATAATTAATTTTTAAAATATATTTACAGTAGCATATGTTTAAATGTTTCCAAACATACACACAACCACAAAAAGTGTGGCTTTACCTGTCTCATATAAAATTGGTTTCATATGTACAATGAATATCTTTTCTCATTTAGTTATATTATTTTTAGATTTTATATTGCTTATATTTTATAATAGATTGACTAATAATGCTTTGTGTTATAGGTTTTCAGAACTAAATGTTAATCTTTTGAAGCGAATACAAAGAAAAGTAGTTAATGTTACCTATGTTGGCTGTGATTAAAAGTAAAAATGTAACCTTTTAAAGGTCCAAAGACATATATTATAAAACAGAAACAGGACAGACTTTGCATAAGCATTAAAGATTCAATAGACAATTTAATATCCATCTATCTTTTCCAGCACAATGCATTAGAAAAGAGGGGACATTTTGACAATAATATTATAGTCCTTTGTCTTTAGCACTAGTAAATTTAGCATTCTACCATTTGCTAGACTCAAAACTGAGAGGCTATGTATTAAAGGCTGAATTCCAGAAAATTTAATGTTATACCAACTGATAAATGAATGAGGTAAGATAAGCATACATTTGCATTAATAAATTTAAATTAATATATTAGAGTCCAAACACAGTGTTCAATAATTATTTTGTAGAGCATCTTTCCATTTCATAAAACTAATTTTACTTGTTGAGAAAAGTAGGATATTCTGAAAATAAATATACTATCAGGGGAATAAATATAGAATTAAGTATATGATAGATGTGGCATTTCAGAATAGTGGGAAATGTATTATTCAACAGATTTGGAACTATTAGTTATTTAGAAAAAAAAAAAGGCTGAATCTTTCTCTCATCCTTTATACCAAACTAAAAACTCAGAATAAGGCCTGCACATGTTACTCTGTAACCCCTTAGATTTATTTTATTTTACTATTGAATTTTAATTTATTATTTTTATTAAAAATATACATGCTGGGACTTCTCTGGTGGTACAGTTGTAAAGAATCTGCCTTCAAATGCAGGGGATGTGGGTTCCATCCCCGGTCAGGGAACTAAGATCCCACATGCTGCAGGGCAACTAAGCCCACGTGCCACAAACTACAGAGTCCACATGCTCTGGAGCCTGAGCCACAACTACAGGGAGAAAACTCATATGCCACAACTAGAGAGAAGCCCATGTGCCGCAATGAAAGATCCTGCATGCTTCAACTAAGACCCAACGCAGCCATAAAATAAAGAAAATAAATAAATATTTTTTTAAATATACATGCTCATTGTAGAAGTAAAATAATTAGGACATTTATAAGAAAAATGTTAATAACCTCTTTACCCTGCCCTCAACCTCAATCAACTGAGGAATCTAAAGTTTATTTCCTTCTACGCCACTTTTAGCTTATATATAAATTAGAATTTTTTCTAAAGATAGTGTTATGTTATTCATATCAATATGCAACTTACTTTTTTCATTTAATAGGGATATCTCTCTAGATCAACAAATATAATAATAATGCATAACCTCATAACATTCCATAATATAAATATAACCTAATAGATTTATCAATTTTCCTAATGATGGATGGCACTATAGTTGTCTCAAGTTTTTGCTACCTCAAACAATGCTATGATTGGTATAATAAATACTATTGTACATATGCCATTAAATGGTCGTACTTTTATTTCTCTAGGAAGAACAGATAGCAAAGCATTGCTAGTACAACAATTTATATATTTGAAATTTTCAAATACATTACTACTGTATGAGACTTCTTGCTTCCTTTCTGCTAAATAGCATAGGAGGTTATCTAACTTTTTAACTTTAAAAATATGATGAGAGGGCTTCCCTGGTGGCGCAGTGGTTGAGAGTCCGCCTGCCAATGCGGGAGACACGGGTTCATGCTCCGGTCCGGGAAGATCCCACGTGCCGCGGAGCAGCTAGGCCTGTGAGCCATGGCCGCTGAGCCTGCGCGTCCCGAGCCTGTGCTCCGCAACAGGAGAGGCCACAACAGTGAGAGGCCCGTGTACCACAAAAAAAAAAAAATATGATGAGAGAAAACTGGTGTCCCACCCTTTGATTTACATATTTCTGGCTAATATGGAAGTAAGACATCTCTAATATAGCCATTAATCATTTGCATGACCTCTTCTTTAATGTTTATAACTTTTGCCCATGCATACACAGGGTCAGGTTATTTTTTCTCATTTAAATTTTTAGGAACTCTGATTTAACAGAGAAGTTACCACTTAGCCTAAACAAGCAGAGCAAAAAAAATGTTCACTTGGTTTCAAGTTTGGTTAGATTTTATTTTAAAATACATTTTTAAATGTGTGTAGTAAAATTTTCTCTCACATATTTCACAGCTTCAAAATTATCCTTAAATCTTCTTCTTTTTATATTTAAAAATTTAGTCCACCTAAAATTTATCTTAGATGGCCTGATGAAGGGTTCTAAAAGTAAAGTAAAAATTTTATCAGAACCACTTTTCAAAGAACTCATCATTTTCCACTGAATTAAAATGTTCTCTTCATTATACATTAGGTTCTCTTACTTACTTGGTTCTATTTACAGACTTTCATCAGTTTCAGAAATGTGCATTCCTATACCAACTCTATATTATCTTAACTATAGTAGCTTTATACTGAGTATCAATATCTGATGGCAAATCTTTTTGTCTTAATTTTCAACAGTTTCTTCCATACGTCTTCTCAATTACTATTCCAGTATTTACTAATAAAAATGTGGGATCATTCAATCATTCTAGACTACCCACTAGACCTTATTTATAGCACTTTTCCACATGTATTGAGAAATAGTTATCTACTATGACTCTTCTAATTTAAAAAGTTAAAATTATAGGTAAAATATGTTTTAAAAAGTCACTGTGAACACATCCATGAGCTTTCATGTCCAGGGACTGAAAAATGACAAGGCAGTAAGCAGAGAAATAAGTGGAACCATCTTAAAGGCATTCATCAAACCAGGTGAAAAATGCTTTCATTTTCAGGGCCTTTGAGAACATAGCAAATATAAATTCCTTCTAAAGAAACATTTCTTCATTGCTGTCCTCAAAGAACTTCCACAGATAAAGCCTCAAAGAAAATGAGCAACCAGAATTAAAAAATAATAATAAAAAAATTAAAATTAAAAAAAAGATATTAAACACACAGGGAAACAAAACGCTATGAGTGGAGCCAGTAGACATCACAGACAATATAATCAGGCTCACAAATACTTTAGATAGTGGAATTCTTAGAGTACAAAGCTAAGTAATTTTATCTGTTTTAAAAAATTAAAGATAGGCTTGAAAAATAAATAAAAAGCTACCAGATATTTTTTATTGTAAAAAAAGGACTCCTAGAAATGAAAGATAAAATTGTGGACCATTTTAACAACATGTTTGAAATTGGTGAAGAAAGGATTAGTAAACCTGAAAGTAGAATTGAAGAAAATGATCTAAGATGTAACCCCCAAAACACAGAGATGAAAGTTTAAAAAATAAATTGAGTCATTGAGACTAAAGTAAGAATGTTTAACATATATCTAATGAGAGCTCTATAAAGCGAGGAGAAAGACAATGAGAAATTCCCCCAAATGATGAAAGACATCAATCCACAGATTTAAGAATCACAAGGAAAACCAAGCAAAATAAATAAAATGAAATCCAGACTTAGATAAGTCACTGTAAAACTGCTGAACACTAAAGATCAAAAAATCTTTAGGGCTTCCCTGGTGGCGCAGTGCTTGAGGGTCCGCCTGCCGATGCAGGAGACGCGGGGCCTCTATTTGAGTTCTACAGCCACCTGATGCAATAAGAAACGTAGCTGTACCTGTAAGGTCTCGGATTCTTTGCCCTGTTAGTTTAACGAGGAACGTTTTGTAGCGTTCCCTGTGCTTAAGGGCGGGTTGCCGTTAATGAGCACTTTTGGATAACTTACGTGTGTTTCTGTTGATCCCCACCTCCTACTTCACCCTTCCCAGGTCTCCAGTTTCCCCCTCTGGGAGCTCCACGCTTCTTTCTTCCCTTTGTCAACCTGTGTTTCCCTTGTATACTGCTTCCTTTGTATCCCTATTCAGCCTTCGCATATAAGTGATATCCCGGGATGTGTGTCTTGCTGCCTCTATTTTACCAAAACTAGTGAGATCATCTACTGCTCCACCCATGCTGCTGCACATAGTATGAGTTCATTTTGCTCTCTGGCTGAGTGGTAGTCGAGGGAGTGTAGGTAGCAGAACATCTTTCTGCATTCACAACTCGCTAAACATCTCGTTCGTTTGTATGTCTTGGCTGTGGTAAGGGGTACCACAACAAGCACTGGGGTGCAAGTGCTTCCTTCCAATGATGTCACTCTGTGGCGATATGACCTTCAGCATGGTTGCCGAATCTCGTGGTACCTCCAGTGTTTAGTTTGGTAAGGCACTTGCCTACTGATCCTCATACCGTCTGTTACAAATTTGCAATCCCAGGAACAGAAATAGCGGGCTTCTCTTTCTGGCATGCCCTCCTGAGCACTCACGTTTTGACGGTTTGTGAAGACTGCAGCCAGGGAACACCTCGTCTAGCTTTCTTCACACTCTCTGATCATAACAGTTTCTGAGCATCTTTTCATTTGAATGTGCTGTATACAAAAAAAAAAAAAAAAAAAAAAAGATCTTTAAATCAACTCCCCTCCAAAGATATTATGACTCTCAAATGAGCAATAACTAGGCTGCTGGTGACTTTCCAATTGCACCAATGCATGACCAAAGACACTAAAATGATATTGTCTGAGAGGTGAAAAAAAATAATAACTGCCAACTCAGAATTTTATATATAGTCAAACTATTTTTCAAGAGTTAAGAAATGTATAAACAGTTGCAGAAACAAAAAGAGTTGGTCAACACCTTACCCTTACTGAATAAAGATTCAAAGTATTTATTCTAAGCAAAAGTAAACAGATTTCCCATGGAAATCTCAACATGGAAAAAAAACCTGAAGAAAATAGGCAAAAATTTGAATAAAGCTAATCCAATATTGGCTAATCAAGCGTTAACAATACTACTGATCAAGTTTTAAAAGGATAGAATTATTACATTATGAGATAGGGAGGGCTAATTAGAATGACAGTACCTTAGTCTATGCCACAAGACCCACTCAGATTAGGTCCCCAAATGGCACAGACCCAGAATATTTAGCTTGTTGTAAAATTTAGAATACAATCAGTCCTAGAAAAAAATACATCTTTCACATTACTCAAAAATTGGCATCTCAACTGTAAGGGAAACTGACAGACAAGTTCAGAACTACTTATTTAAACCAAATGGCAGACTTAGCTCTGAAGAATAATGGCTTGTTAGTCCTCTTGGAGCATCACATAGACTTTCTAAAAGCTGTGTTCCCTTGAACATCATCTTATGGCAGGCAGGTAAATTTCTGTCAGTTTTCTTGGGATGGATAGAATGCTCGCACTATCACCTGGCAATAAAAGTGAGGGAACTAGCCTTGTGTACCAAAGAAAACCTGAAATCTCATCATTACGTTTTGTTTTATTTATCCAAAATATTCATATTTTTTAAATTACTAAGTAATAAATTATGAACTTCCTAATACTTTTTTTTCATCTGCTTACTTCTCTTTCATAATAGTGGAGAAAGCCCAATTGGCTTACATAATAGGGTATGTATTGGGACATTAGTTTCTAGGCAATGGGGAGCCACTGAAGCTTTTTGAACAAGGGTGTAATGTAATTAGAGTTACGATTTTAAAAAATTATTCTGAAAATGACCCACATTTTATTTGATAAGGCTATAAATCACTTAGCCATTGAAATTGAAAAGCAAACCCAAAAGGAGGATGGATTAAATCTATTGATTGCACTTCTGCTTTGTAACCTTTGTGCATGTGTGTGCATATGCACACACACACATATATCAAGACAACACATTTAAATAAAAATATTATTATCAAGAATATTTATCAATAAATTCTGCTGGTTAAATTGTGTTGCTCCTCTGACTTCTTGTTACTTTCAATAGGAATCTATGATAAAGAAGAGTCTTTTATTTTACATTGTGTCATTTAGTCAGTTTTTTTCTAATGTATATTATTAAATTTATTTATCTAGATATAAAAGTCACAAAATCTAAGTACACAGATTCTGTAAAATATGCAAATCTGTGGAAAAACCAAAGCTTTACAACTTAATATAAAATTTTGAAAGAGAAAATAACTATTATTTGAAATAAAGCATCATGAAACAAGAAACATTTTTTAGTCATTTTTCACTAAATTTATAGACTGACCTTATGCATACTGTTTTTTCAAAATAAAACTATTGGGCTTCCCTGGTGGCGCAGTGGTTGAGAGTCCCCCTGCTAATGCAGGGGACATGGGTTCGTGTCCTGGTTCGGGAAGATCCCACATGCCGCGGAGCGGCTCAGCCAGTGAGCCATGGCCGCTGAGCCTGCCCGTCCAGAGCCTGTGCTCTGCAACGGGATAGGCCACAACAGTGAGAGGCCCGCGTACCGCAAAAAAAAGAAAGAAAGAAAGAAAGAAAGAAAACTATCAAAAAATATAACCTAGTATTCACAGTTTGATTAATCTGAAACGTGTACTTCTGATTGACAGATACAATTGCAAACAACAGCCTGCACGAACGAAGGAGAGAAAAACTGACTGAGGAGGTATGATAGAATTGAGTGTACCTTTGGAAACTAGAGCTGTAATCCAGTTTGTAAGAAAGTAAAGAATGGAAGTATTGGCCTAAACTCCACTGAATCACAGAAACCTAACACAATACAACACAAGTGACATCCTTTTTTCAAAAAGGCACAAGGTTCATTGAGTTGGGTGATTCAATTACCCTCTCAACCTGGAAAGAACCCCGCTCCTGATTTGAAGTCCACTGGCAGAGCAATGTGGGACAGCCTACATTGTACACAGCTGGTAAATAGCTAAAAAGCTGCAGGCTTTAAAGTACAAGAATCTCTGACCTTTCATGATTGGTGCAATGATTCTTCAACAAAACACTACTTACAACAGAGTTCCTTAAAAGTCTGCAAAAGATTACATTTTCAATTAAATACCTCCAAATATCTTCTCTTCATATGGAAATCTGTTTAAATAAATACCGAAGTGCAATGCTTCATCAGGTAGTAAAGAATTAATGAAACATTTTTCCTAAAATAGAAATGATTTTAATCTTGTTTAGACACTTTACAAACTTTTCAAAGAATATCGTTATTCCCATTTTGTCTTTTTTTAATAAACTTTTGTAGACCTTAAATGAATGTGCTATACACTAATTAGAATCACAAAATCACTATTGAATTATAGAATATATAAGGAAAATTTAGCTAGCATGGATCATAATTCTAGTATCTCCTCATGCATGAAGCCAAGAGTACTACTACCTTAGATATAATTTTAGCCAAAACACTTTCTACTTCAAATTTTGGACAGTTTGTTTTACTCCTTTTCTCATGAGGTTATTAAATAAATGAGATTTCATGCACACATTTCACATAAATTATTCATTCTCACATACAAGACAGAGGTCCTGTGATGATAAATGTTTGGGATACTACAAAGTTAGTATCCCTTTTCAGATTTCATCTTATTTACAAAACAAACATAAATCATTAATGATTTCCTACTATCTACAGAATTAAGTCTCAAATATTGAGCATAGAATTAAAATATTTTCACGACCTAATCCCAACCTAATTGTCTGGTCTCTTTCCCATCACTCTTGTTCATGTAATCTAGGCTTCATTTTAGCTACACTGAATTTATTATATTTCTCCAAATATGCCGTGTATACACCCGTATTCCTGCTTTTTCATATGCTGAATACTCTTCCTGAACTGCATGGATTGCAGCACTAACCATATTGAATTATGGCTAGGTTTTTGTGTTGCTTTGTTTTTTAATGTATCTGGTTTTGCTTATAGATTACGAATTTCCAAAAGGCAAGGTCATAGCAGGAACCCTTTCTTACCCAGTACCTGTCACTGTGTTTGGTACATAGTAGGTGTTCAAGGAATAACACCGGCTACAAAAATAGTAATCACTTGTATATTATTTACCATACTGAATGAATAGGGAAGTTAATAATTCCACATCAACAAAATATTTGTTGAATAATTACCATATTAGAGATTTTTTTCACGTACAAATATTATTTAGTTTATACCATAATCCTGTAAGACAGATGCTGTCTTTCTTTCATAAATGAAGGTAAAGAAATAAGTAATTTTCCCTGGGTTCACAAGCGTTCAATCTAAAAATTCAACCTGGACTTCAAATCCTAAAAAAACTGACCATGTAGATTAATACCATGTCCTATACCTAAGTAATAACCTGTAATTCTTTTGAAATCCTAAAGCTATATAAATTTATAATTTTTTTCCTACAATATTTTTTAAATCATTGACATATTGAGAAATGATCTTTATATATTAAAAGGTACCTGGTAGTTGAAGGGGCACTTTACTGGATTTTTGCAGCATTTTAGAACGTAAGTTTTAAACCCTGTGAAAGGAAGGATTCGCTACATCCTTATGGGAAGATTCCTTCAGCTTTTGCTCAGTTAAAAGATAAGATACTTGGCTAAGAGCTTGTAATGCTCCTTTCACAAACAAAAGATACTATTAATTAATTATTCAATCAATAAACCATTCTCTTAGTGAATAAAAATTAGGCTTAGCCTTACATTGATTTAAAAAAAAAAACTGAAAGATCAAAATTCCTTTTTTTCTACTCATGCCCATAAAAGTCTGTTTTCTATTTTTTAATTGTTGGGGGGTTTTTGGTTACAACTCTATCAGTCTCTTATGAATTATTCCAAATCTTAAACAAATTCCCTTGATTTGTTTCAGTGTGCCAGAGTTAATACCAAAGCACATTTTAAAACAAAGATACGGACTTCCCTGGGGGCGCAGTGGTTGAGAGGCCGCCTGCCGACGCAGGGGACGCGGGTTCGTGCCCTGGTGCGGGAAGATCCCACATGCTGCGGAGCGGCTAGGCCCGTGAGCCATGGCCGCTGAGCCTGCACGTCCAGAGCCTGTGCTCCACAACGGGAGAGGCCACAACAGTGAGAGGCCCGCGTATCGCAAAAAAAAAAAAAACACAAACACAAAGATACTTCACAAATTTGAATGTGTTCTGATAATCAATGACAGTTCCTATCTATAAGCATTTAGCAAGCCTAAGCTAAGTAAATCTATTCATTGAATGCTTTGTATTAAAAAATGACTAATTTCAACACGAACTAATTTTTAAGACAATAAACAGTGAATACGCATTTCACAATAATCATATCACAAACTGGGAGAGACTAATTAATAAAATGTGCCACATTTTCACAGGCCTATAGAAATCATATTTTTAATACTTTAACCCAATTTACTAAAACAAGCTTTATGCTTTAATCATGGTCACAAGAGATAGAGAACAAGATCAAAGCCTGTTATTAATTTTCATTTGCAGAACTGAATCCAAATTTACCTTGTTTGAGATACTTGTGATGAACGATTTAATATCTAGATTAGTTGGACAGCTCTTCTGACAGGGGGCATCTGCACATTTCAGGCATCTAGGGAATAAAATAACTGAATTAAAGAAACTATAAAGTAAGTGAGATAATATTCTATACATTCTCTACCCTATACCCATTCAGAGTTAGTGTCTATTAAGAACAAATAAAATTGTACTATTTTTAGATACATTTTTTAAGCAATAAACATAGAGTACTTGTGTTTCACTATTTGCACACCTCCTAAGGTGTATGAAGTGGCACCACTGAGGCTAATAACTGCCCTTTCTCTTGGTGTTCCTCCTAGAGTTTAAGAAGATCATACTTATTTAAGATACATCATTCATCCATCCATTCACTAAATCAGTCTTACTTGGATCCCTCACGACACTGATAATGCTCAGAGAATGGAGTCTTTTATGATAAAAGTTTTGTATGCCTTTTACACCACAATTATACAAACACAAAGGTAAAGTCTCTCTTTTTACCACGTGTAAATTCCTTTCTTCCTCCATTCATCCCTCCCACTTTTCCACCCATCTCTCCTCCCAGCCTTCTTCTTCCCCTGCCATCATCCCTCCCTCCCTCCCTCCCTCCCTCCTCCAATTTTCTGATGTCTTTTAACCTACGCATTATTCACATGGCAATTGGGCTTTGCAGTAGATGCCTCAATGCATAGACCAGATCTACCCTCTTTCAGACTGAAGTATTTATTCCTCCAGCTGCTGTGCCCTCACGTGAAGAGAATAGGCTGAACCAAGGTCATGCCCCCTTTCTAGCTGCTGCCAGTTTCCAATCACAGGTCAGTGAGGGGAGGTAGAGGCCCAGTCTCCTTGCCCCCACTTGGGGAATAGGTCTGCAAGGATCTACTGCAGCCTTTATTGTAGCTATGTCTGTCCAATCCTGATTCCTTCACTCTTGTACAGGTGTGGATCTTCTAATAAACTTCCCACATACTAATCTCATATCAGAATCTGCTTTCTGCAGAAATGACCAGAGACATGTTCAAACTTCAGTGTTCCTAAGAACCACCTGGGAAGCTTGATAGATGTCATAATTTCCACAGAGAAGCCCCTCCTGAGTCTGAGTCATTTGGCCTGGGAATCTGCATTTTGGAAACCCCCTTTAAGGTGATTCTGATAAACATGGTTGGAGCCACACAGTGAGAATCACAGTTCTATAATTACTACTTTAGGACTGAAACCACTGGTTAGAATGGTCTTTAATTTGTACATTCATATACGTATTTGTGTATTCATTTGATAAATATTTAATGAGTCCTTGTTACATGGCAGAACCTGGGATATGAGGTTATAAAAGTGATGAACAAGACCACCATGGTCCTGCTGTCATGGAACTTGCAGTTTGGAGGAAGTTCAGACATATAGAAGGCACTTGTAGTAGTCAGTGTGGTCAATGTGAATTTGGGTAAAAACAGCATGCTAAGGGAGCATATAAGAGGAACAGTAGTCCTGGAGGGAGAGAGTCAGGCAAAGCTTATTGGGAACAATAACACTTAAAGGGATGACTGAAGAATGAGTGGGCATTAGGGAAGCAAATGAAGGTGGGATTTGGAGTCCAGGGTCACTCAAGAAAATGACAAAGGATAACAGTACGTGCCAAGGCCTGGAGAGAAAAAACATGAGACGGTAGGTGAACTAATGGAATCTGGTGTGGCATAAAGTGAAAGTGGGAGTAGTGAAAAATTAAGCTGGTGATCTGAAATTTAACATATACCATTGTCACATCTGTCAGAAGATGAGAATTCTCTGAGAATTTCACTGAGAATGAGTCCCACGTTGCTCAGTGACAAAGGTCACTAGCTGGCTCATTTTCTATCCACTTCCATGTGTAAAGACGTTGGTTCATTTCCTTTAAGAAAACAATACCGGTCTCCTTGTCATTCTTTTATAAGTCAGAGTCCTCTTCATTGTCTGAACCAATTTCTCAGTACCTAATTAATATCTTGTTTTTAAATCTGATCTCTTCTCTCTGGTTTGTGCCCTTAGCCTTCTCTCTAAATTAAATTTTACACAATGAGTACCGAAAGGCTTTTCATAATCAATTGTCCTCTCTGAAATGCAGTCATTAAACCTCTCCCCTATCATTTCACTAAATGCCATTGTTAGATTCACATTTATAATTTAGTTGAATTCCTATCTTCTTATACTTATGGGGTTTTTTCCCCCTAAAACACTGTCACTGAGTTTAAAAAGAATTTCTTGGAAGTATGATCAGTAGGACAACAATCCAAAAAGAAAACAAAGCATGGTTTATTTGGTCCTTGATGTTGAAACAAGGTGATACTTATATGTGTTATCTTCACATGGATAAATATGTTGTACATTAACAGTGGTTTGAAAGGATTTCCTATTATGTGGTAAAATAAAATAGCTAAAATAAAAATAGCTATAAAATAATATGCAATCTTAAATGTCTTCTGATTTGTAAAAAAAGTCATTTTGACAATTTTTTAAATATCTGCCACTCCATAAGAATAAAGCAACAAAAATACTTGTTATGATAGATAAAGATATAGGTAAATAGATAGAGGATTCTGGTTATCCCTAATGAAGTCACAAGCTTTTGGCTTTTCTTTTTTCTAACACCCAACTTGAATAATAAGGCAATTAAAAAATAAAGTTATAATGTCAGCAGGTATGAATGAGCCAAATTAATTCAAAGTGTATTTTTCTGTTCTTCCAGAGAAATCTTATATTCAACATAAACAGATTCACTTAACAGCACTGACAACACAAGGAGTTTTAGTTGTGGTTATTAAGCCTCTTTACCAAATAATTCTCCTTTTATTATTGAGCTAGTTCACAAATAACAGCTGTTGGAAATGTCAAATGTTAATGAGGCAGGGCAATGGAAACCTGAATTGTAGCATTCTTTTTTTCTTTGGTGCCATGAATATGCCAGAATGGGCAGACTCTGATAATAATACCATCTTGCAATTCTCTAAGCGCTCTGCAGACTAAAGTGCATCAGGCTGCCATTAATCCCACTTATCACTCTGACAGCTCAGTAATTACACTACTGCTATAGCCAGGTAGTCCTAATAAAATATCAACCACTGCAGTGGAATGCATACTGGGGAGATGTTTTATTAAACTTGGGGGGGATTGATCATCAAGTGACATTAGTGTTGACCTATTTTTCTATTTGACAATAAATTATCCTTTGACCATGCCATAATAGATATTACAGAGTGCATTTACTGTACCAAATCAGAAAGGTACTGCATTACAATGATGTAGGCAAATGGTGTAAATAAAATAGCAGAAATGCATGTCAGAATGTATTACCTAAATTGCTTTAAATGATTGATACCATGAAAAATCACAGACACAGTACTTAGGGGAATATGTCAACAATTATTGTAGACCACAGTCCTACATAAATTTTTCATTAGAAGTAACATTTAAATTACACTTGCTTTTATCCTCAGTCATTTAATTCCCCTTTTATGTTTCAAAGTTACTCTTTTAAAGTGCAGTTTATTTTTAAATGCATTGTAAGAGGCAAAAGTTAATTCAGATAAACATTTATGTAATATTTTAATCCCCAAATAATTACATTTATACTATGTTAAATTATTTTTAAAGCAATAAAATGTCTTAATTTTTTACCAGTGATGAACTTTTTTCATTTTTATATTTAATAGAGAGGATAACTACAGATTTCATTAAAAGCAAAATATATAATCTTTAATAATGTTAAACCTTCATGATTTAACATCACCATAAAAAATGAAAACTTTAGTACTGCTACTTAAAGGACAAAAACTATTAAAGATATATTTATCCAGGAACTGTCTCTAGGGAAA
>NW_006789439.1:246188-251561 GCF_000442215.2 Lipotes vexillifer | reverse complement strand
GGGAAAGAGAGCTATGATTCCTCTCCCCAAATATCAGTAAGGCTGGACAGTTTTTCGTTTGTTTGTTTGTTTTTTTGCGGTACGCGGGCCTCTCACTGTTGTGGCCTCTCCTGTTGCGGAGCACAGGCTCCGGACGCGCAGGCTCAGCGGCCATGTCTCTCGGGCCCAGCCGCTCCGCGGCATGTGGGATCTTCCCGGACGGGGACACGAAACCGTGTCCCCTGCATCGGCAAGTGGACTTTCAACCACTGCACCACCAGGGAAGCCCAGAGGCTGGCCAGTTTTACTCCACAGTATGACACCAAAACACATTATAGTGAGCAATGAACTAAAGCATTTCATTCTTCACACATCTGAGAACAGATGCCTGCTTCTTTTATTGTTAAGCATACATAGCAGTTGGAAGAGTAACATATGCTTGTTGAAGAATTTTCTAATCCATGAGTTTAAATAATAATTTCTTTCTCAGTTTAAAAAAATCACACAAATCTGTTTGAAAGACTTGAAACTCACATTGCATTGTCTTTGGGTTTTTTGCTAGACTTTGGTTCAATCAAATCAGCACTGTTTCATCAGGTTATGTATAATCTATGTTAGCTTATGTAATCAAACTGGGCAAGTCAGTATTTACATTAAAAAATTTAAACATTTTCTTAATATTCATGTTGTATTTCCTCAGACCTCTGATATTCAGTACCTTTATTTGGAAGGTCTAACTACTTCAGGTGTAGCAGTGGGTACAGGATCTAATTTCTCCACCCTATTATAACCAGTGTAGGCAAATATACAGTCTAATATCCTTCCCCAACTTGGCAACATTTCTACTGAAACTGGGCAGAATGTAGTATCAGATTGAATGGAAGCTGTGTGAATCAAGAAATGGAGGTTAGAAGTGTCATACATATATCTGAGTTCCACAGCTTACATCACTTGCACCCAGATTCTGTCATAATAAAAGGACCCAAGAAAGCTGGTTGGCATCTTTAAAGCATGATGAGACTAATCCAATGTTCTGATGCATTAAATATACACGAGCCATTCTCAGCTTCCAATAATTCTCTCTGCTTCTCTCAGTATTCCATTAACAGCCTTTCCTTTATACTTTCTGACTCTGCTTCTCTGATTACACCACAGGTTCTTACTAGCTCAAGGGTATTTGGAACTAACTTTGAATATTCCTAATATGCATCTTGGCCCAGTTTCTACATTCCACTGGGCTGGAAAGCTATGGCAACATCATTTACAATAACTGAATTTTTTTTGTGTATGTGTGATACGCGGGCCTCCCACTGCTGTGGCCTCTCCCGTCGCGGAGCACAGGCTCCGGACGCGCAGGCTCAGCGGCCATGGCTCACGGGCCCAGCCGCTCCGCGGCATGTGGGATCTTCCCGGACCAGGGCACAAACCCACGTCCCCTGCATCGGCAGGCGGGCTCTCAACCACTGTGCTACCAGGGAAACCCTAACTGAAATTTTTTATCCTGTGTACCATTCTGCCTTTTAACCCCACCAACGATGTTCATGTTTTAAGGCTTTTAATATTTATTTGATTTTATACGTTAACAACAAAACCATTTTTAAGTAAAGATATTTATCCACTAGAAATTTCCATTCACATGTGGGTGCTCCAAGACAGTTCAAAAGAAGCAAAATTTAGGGCTTCCCTGGTGGCGCAGTGGTTTAGAGTCTGCCTGCCGATGCAGGGGACGCGGGTTTGTGCCCCGGTCCGGGAGGATCCCACATGCAGCAGAGCGGCTGGGCCCGTGAGCCATGGCCGCTGAGCCTGTGTGTCCGGAGCCTTTGCTCCGCAACGGGAGAGGCCACAACAGTGAGAGGCCCGCGTACTGGAAAAAAAAAAGGCAAAATTTAGAACAGTACACAATTCACACAATCAATGCTCAAAACATTTTGTTGGATGATCATGAATATAGGAATATAACATAGTTAAAAACTATTCTACAATATTTCTATAGTCTGTGTCAAAAAATTGTTTGTCTCAAATACTAATAGCTAAAAATGTGCATTTTACACTTTTTGTATATTTTGAGTTAAATGAAGGAACTTAAAGTTAAAAATAATACTCATTTTTGATCTTCATATGTAACTGATTCTTAAAAATTAATAAGACCACTTTTATCTCCACTTCATAGATGAGAATATTGAGCCTCTGTAAATCTCCCAGAAGCATAATGAAACCAGTGGCCAAGGCAGCTGAAGGAACTACTGGAACATATTTACCATCTTACACCCATCTAGCCCATTCAGGTATGAAGACAACTCAAAATTTTAAAAGGTGATGTTTTACTGACCTCATCTCTTGACAACACTAGTGCCTCTTCCCAGAGTAATTTGAAGACTGAGAAAAAAGCAGTTGAGAAGTCACAGCTAGAAAAAGGCTATAGTATCCTCTCTCCTAGAGTCCAATTTTAGCTTAAGAAAAAAAAAAAAAAAGTGGAAGGTAGTCTTAACCATCTCCTCAAGAGGCTTCTCAAGTCAAGATGAAAACATTAGAGTTTTATGATATTACACAGTTTCGAAGGCTAATTCAATTACAGCTTTAAACAGCTTTAGCTATAGCCACTTCTATTGGAAAGATAACTTTTGAGCATATTCTTATTTTTGAAAAAACTGTGTGTGCTACAGAAACCTCAACAGCCTAAGAAGCCATAAATTTGCATACATCTTGTCCTGCAAGCAAATAAAACACTTCCATAAGACTTTAGTACATATTACCTCCTGAAAATTTTTAAACAAACATATTGTCCTATTTTACTACACAAAGAGAGTATCATCATGAGTATCTGAAGAATGCTGCTCTTAAACTTAGATTTTTCTCTTTATTACGAGAGCCAATGGGACTTTAAGTTTTTGTTGTACAGAGGTGGAACAAAAAGAATGTGATGGAATCTGTATATATTATAAACTGCAAGAAGTCGTTGAAAGAAAATAAACACACATCATGCATATATGCATAAGACAGAAATAATTAGGTATGAAAAGAGAACCAAGTATGATTAAAGGAAGTGGGGTCAGTCCTTAAGGCTTTCAGAATCTACTGAGGCTTTAAGATACTAAAAATAGCAGTTTTAAATAATAAGCCAAGATTTCAATACCAATACCAAAATCTAAAGAAAATAGGTTTATTTGTCAAATGTAGGTTACAGCAGTGAAGGAAGAATGCCCCCATTTCCAATTTCTCTCTACTATAAATTTATTTGAAGAGTACAAGATCATGACTTACAAATTGAATTGTTGAAATGGAATAAAAAATTTTATTATATTGTAACTATTACAAGTAATTGGGAACTTCCCTGGTGGTCGAGGGGTTAAGACTCTGTGCTCCCAATCCAGGGGGCATGGGTTCAATCCCCAGTTGGCAAACTAAAATCACACATGCCACGTGGCGCAGCCAAAAAAAAAAAGTAAATATTACACATTCACAAGTTTTAAAAACATGTCAGTAACACAGAAACACTTAAGGTCAATGAATACAGAACAAATCAAAGTATTTATTAAATGTTTTTTTCTGCCAAGTAGATATCTAGGCCCTAAAACCTATGATATAATTTTATCCCTGTCATTTGCAGCTACAACAGAGGTATACTTTGATCAAGAAAACCAGAGATACTACTAATAGATAAAAGTCCTGCTTTATGTCCTGCAGGGATGGTCCGCTTGGCAACACTCTTAGGAAACCTTTTTTTTTTTTTTTCTTTTTTGCAGTACGCGGGCCTCTCACTGCTGTGGCCTCTCCCGTTGCGGAGCACAGGCTCTGGACGCACAGGCCCAGCGGCCATGGCTCACAGGCCCAGCCACTCCACGGCACGTGGGATCCTCCCGGACCGGGGCACAAACCCGTGTCCCCTGCATCGACGGGCGGACTCTCAACCACTGCGCCGCCAGGGAAGCCCAGGAAACCACTTTTTATCCACCTTAAAGATGGTGGGGATTGAGAGTATTTAAAGGGATTGAAGAAGATGGCCAGATTCAAGAAGATAAAGAGATTCCTCTCTTGCAGTAATGAGAGGGTGATAAGCCATGTAGCTGGATAGGGTTACTTGTGAGACTTGGTTATACTAAATATACGCAGCATAAACAAGCCAGATTATACATAGCGTATAGGTATGATATATAGAGTGTGTGTGTGCACACACCCAGACTTATGTGTACACTAATATTAATTACTAAGTGCTCAAATGTGCTTGCTTGTCCAAAGCCTTTAAATGTATTACCTCAGAAAGCATAGCATAGAGGTTAAGAGAAAAAGCTCTGGATCTTGATTGCCCATATTTAATTCTTGACTTCACTGTACTGGTGTTAAGACTTCAGGCAAATGACCTAACCTCTCTGGGGATCAGTTTTCTCATATGCAAATGGAGGTAATAATTTGTACGTCAGAGGTTTGTTGTGAGAATGTTTAAATATTATACACTTACACCAAATAGTATGTACTTCTTTAGTTACTTAACAGGCATTCTCTATAACTCTCAAAATGCTCTGAAAAGTTATGCATTGCTTTCTCTCCTTTAATGTGAAAGGGGTCAGTGAAGAGTCACAGTATAATGTTTTACAGTTATTTACATACATTAAACGTAGTGGATATCTGACAAACATAAATATATGCTTTAAATCTTCATTTTCTCCTTATGGGATTTCAGAAGAAGGAAAAAGTATTTCTACTTCAGGAAAATCAGAGAAGCCTTCTCAATCAAAGATACTTATGCTGGAGACTGAAGAACAAGTAGGATTTTACTATGGACCAATGAGTCTACTAGAGCTTGATACTGACAGCAAGTTATGGATGCATATGTGGTTTCTCCGTATTCCACACAGCAGCTACTACACCGTGTACATTTTACCTGCCCAATAATATAGGAGGAATGAACGAATAAAAGGAATGACAGGAAAAGAAATTCTGTTGCCTAATGTAATTCATTAAAAAAAAAAAAGATTATGGGTTCATCCAGGGCAGAGACTACATAACCCATCTTTGGTTCTCAGTATAACTCACAAATGTTTATGGAAAATTCCTGTCAATGCACTTCTTCAGGAATCAAACTGCTAAAATACATGTCAATCTCATCAGTGACCCAATGTCATTCATACAGAATCCTTGCCTCATGAGGTTTCTGGTTGTTTCTTCATGCTAATAGTATGAGGCAAACATATTCTTCTCCCAAAAATCAGTTAAAGTAAAGATGATAGGTTGGGCAACTCAGCATACTGTGAAGTTTGTGCTTTTGAAAAATGGATATATCCTAACTAAAAATGTAAACTGATCTTTATTATGGATATATAGTTGAGTAAGTAACTAACAAAAGCAATTAGCAAATATGAGAATTCATGCGATAAAAGAGGCTTTCCTTCATTCCTG
>NW_006789439.1:244657-246178 GCF_000442215.2 Lipotes vexillifer | reverse complement strand
TTCCTGCTCCACACATTATCTCCTAGTACTTCTGTATTTTCAATGCCTGTGTAAGGCATATTTCTCCCTTCACCTTTTCAACTGCTGCCACCTGGTGAGATGGTGACAAAGTATTTCTTACCCTCCAGGGTAGGGTAGCACTTTGTCCTGACAAAATATGCTATCTATGCACAAATAAAATATTTCCTTAGGTAACTGTTTGCAAATAAGAAAATACCTATATTTTACATACCATTTTAATTTGAATACATTTATATACATGTGACGTCATACATCCATAATAAAGATCAGTTACACGTTTAGTTAGCATGTAGTCGTTTTCAAAAACCCAAGATTCACAATACATTTTATAGTCTAGCCTACCATTTTTAACTACAACAAGCCATATGTAATTATTTTTCAAACCAGTATATTGCTGCTCAGCACAACTGTGGTTCCCCTCACATTCTAGACATCTGTTACATGATGCTCAATACACTTTTGATCCTTTACAGACCTTAGAGAGAACCAGGTGACAGTACTGACAGTTTTTATTATAGCTTTCCTACTACTCAATAATCACCTGGACTATTTCCCCAGTAGTGTCATAAACTCTTTGATTTATACTGAGAATCCTTCCAGGCTTCTTAGAAAGAAGAAATTATTTTTCGTAGCATGTCCATATGCTGTGCAAATTATATTTTCAAACTTTAGAACACCTGTTGTATGTTTATCTTAATGCCAATGAAGCCCCTTTAGGAAGGGCAACCCAAAAAGGTAATTTATATTAGTCATAGATGCTCTAAAAGCAAAATTTTCAGCAAATGTCAAAACTGAAAAAGCTTTATATTTTATGACTTTTTGCAGGCAATTTCAGAAAAAAAATAATAATAGTAATATTGACAGATCTTTGATTTCTAATAAACATGTAAAAGAGAAACAAAGTCAAACAGTTTAATCTATAAATAAAATACAACTCCTAGATATGTGGGATATATTGATCATGGAAAAAAAGAACATTTGTGTAAATATGTAAACCTACTTAAGTGCATGGGGACTAAGATTTAGGATAGATTTTACTTTTTACAATGTTATATTATTTGAATTTTTTGCAATGTGTAAATAAAACATGTAATATAAAAAATAAAAAAAGACTTAGATGTTGATTGGCAACTAAAATCACATTATCTTGTGTAATTTTCATTTTGGTCATTTGAATTGACAAGGCCAAAGCCAACCCACGATGCTCCCACATCCTCTTTAAGTTTTACAAGGGGCTAGTTGAAGGTTTTAATAGGAAGACCACAATGAAGTATACGTCTGAGTAGCTGGTGGTTCACAAAGCTAACAGAACAAAGGGTCAGGTCTGGCCAAAAAAAAAAAAAAAAGAGTGAGGGAGTGACAGCACAAGGGCTGGAGGGAGTCATTAATTAAGTTAAAACAACAGCTGAATAAAATACTTGGCCTTAAAATTATAAGACAGTATTTGCCAATAACAGTATTTAAATTTATCCAAATCTCAGCTATCTAAGTGCAGCAGGA
>NW_006789439.1:229394-244363 GCF_000442215.2 Lipotes vexillifer | reverse complement strand
AGGAATGTAGGAATACATTTATTAAAAAGCCCCCATGTTCTAAGTTCTGTGCCGGCGAAGGAGAGAATTTACTGAAACTTACTTGGAAGACGTTGACTCAAAAATATACTGGACTTACTTCATGTAAAAGAGATTTTTGTTCAGTTTTTTTTTTTTTCTTTGTAAGTGCAACAGTGATTGCAATACTTTAGGTGCTGAAAGAACAGATTTGGAGAGCAAATGCCGTATCTGAATTTTCTTCCTGTTGGAACTAGTATTCAGTTTCAAGTGTGGAGCCCACACAAATTTATCTGAAAGTTTTACTTCATAAAAATAATGTCACTCCTCCTTTTTTAAAAGTAAAAGTTTTTAAACACACTTTAAATTTAAATTTAAATATTCATTCCTTTTACTTAGTTAAATCTATGTTGATTACCCCAAGTAAAAGAAAACTGTATTCAGCACAAATTTTTTCAAGTGTTTTACACAATCCTGGTGATCTTTTTAAAAACCCGTATCTGATCATGACATTCACCTGTGTAAAGGGAGAACTGGCATATAATGACCTTTGAACTTGGCCCCTGCCTATTGCACTCCTCCAGCTCCAGCTGCAACACCTGCCCCACTCTAGAACTCTGCACTTCCATGAGCAGGTCAAGTCACTTTTCAACCTCTATCTATTCCAACAGGCTCGTCCCTTGCCTGAAGAGCCGCACTTCAAACCTGCTGCAGAATTCATCTCAGCTGTCTCTCATGAAGCCCCCTGGTTCTTACCATTCTGATCTCCCAGAGCACCCTGTGGATTTCTTTATCAAAGTAATTAACACATTGGACTATAACAGTTGATTTTCTGGTTTCTCTACTATTTCCTCCCCCAGTGAGAAAATGGTTGGGTCCCTTGTCTTTGTTGTTGGTCTGCTTGGAAATAGATTCATTTTAAATTGGCTGAAAAAGACAACCAGAACTTTGGGTATATGCCAGTTATTGTTTTTAATGTTTGGGAACAATTATTTTATTTTAATAATTGACTTTCAAACTTATGTAAATAACATACACTTACAGTGAAAAATATTTATATTTGATTTAAGTTATTTAATAAATACTTGTGTAGAAGTTGCTATATGCTAGTACTATTGTATGTGTTTTATAAATATTAACTTACTTAATCTTCATAACCACTCAGTGAGGTAGACATAAATATTAACTCACTATATCTTTATAAGAACCTGATGAGGTAGATACTGTTGTTATTCTCATTTTAAAGATAGTAAGGCACAAAATTTTCTTCTCTGATTTAGGTTTGAAATATTTTATTGCTTATTTCTGTGATCCTGGTGATTATTAAGTTAATAGACATTTCCTAAAGTCCTGGGATTCCCAATTTTCTCTTCTACTTCATTCTAAAATCATAATAGTGTATGGTGATGTCAGGGCTTGCCTCACAGGTTGTGAAAGCTGAATTCAGGACTATTATCCAGGTGTGACTTTCTCCAAAGTCCAGTCTGTAGGTATCATCATTTCATTTCTGCAGTATTTCTCATAATGATAGCCAGGAGCCCCAGAGAACTTGAGAAAGTTTCTGATATAATATAAGAAAACCATATATGTTATAGTCATTATACAATATATGCCATATATGGCTGGTGTCAAATGCAATCTAACAAAATTCCTCATTTGCTTTACAAGGTACCCAGCAATAACACTTACAGATCATGTTATTCTTTACAAAGCATTTTCTTATATGTAAATTACCTACAGAAATCACTAAGACCAATCTTTTCAGTAGAAATACCAGATAGACAAATTAAAAGCAATTAGAAACATCCTACAGATACAACTGTGAGTCAAAATAGATAAACTAAAAATATATTCAACATCTGTAATCATGACCAGCCTAAAATAATGTCACTATAATTATAACATTTGGAACATTATATATTGTGGTTAAAAATTAATTAAGACCAAAATTGTTCTGTTAAAGATGTTGTCCAGACCACTATTACTTCCCACTAGGGTTTGTGTGAAGTGACTTAGACACTATTTTAGTACTTGGGAGTTTAATGCCTAAGAGTCAATGCTGACATCGCACATGAAGAATATGCAGAAATTTCAGGAAATTAATGAATATGAGAGAAAAACAGATAAGAATATAAAGGTTTAATCTTCTTAATTTAATTCATAACTTAAGGTGGACCAAGGTTTCAGGTAATAGCACTGCTTGGAAATGAACTAATGTTATGATGGTCTGATCATTATCAGAATATTTTGAAAAAAATTAGCCTAGAAGCCAAAGGACACAATGTTCAGAAATAACATCTTGAACACTGTCATCAAAACTAGCTGCCTACAGCTAAATATTATTTAAACTCTAAAAACAGCAAAATAAAAAGCTAAGGGCACATCATATATATTTTTGTAAAAATGGAAAATTCCATTGACTACGCTTCTAGTGAAATGCATTATAATACTGACAGTGCTGTCACAGTTTGTCACAAATACCATTAAATTTAAGAAATTTAAATGAAGAATTTGAGTGGAAGTAATAGAACTTATATATGTTTGTGGTCTATGGAATCTTAACATATCATTTCCTTCCTTTTTTCATTCATTTCCTTCCTTCCCTTTTTTCTCAATCAACAGATATCTATAGAGCACTTGTTATTTGCTGAGGATTTGTAATCTGCTGCATTCTGGAGTAAACAAGATGAGAAAGCCTTGGGTTCTGCCCTCAGGAAGCTCACAGTGGAGAAGTCAGACAAATAAGTACACATTCTCAAATGATGCGAAGGTGTGGTAATGGAAAGATGAGGGATGTACATACTTGCCCAATCTGTCCCCTCCTCTTTCTTAGTATAATGCTAAGGACACAATGAACAGATTTGTTTCTCTAGGATGTGTGTGTGTGTGTCTACGTGTGTATAGGTGTGTCCTGTGGATGGGCCAAGTAATACAGGGCTTGAGGAAGATAGAAAAAGTGAGGAACTGGAAGTATTTGCTACTATCTACTGAAAGTTGCATACAGCTCTCTGCCCAATTACTTTTGGATTCACCTCAATCACAAACACACCATCTCTTTCAAATGATCTCTCTTCTTTTACCCACACACCAGCCAGTAGGTACACATCACAACATAATACCATAAGAGACAATATAGTTTGATGGATTCTGGACTTAAATCCAGCTCTATCACTTACTAGCTTTGTGATCTTAGAAAAGTTACTTAAATATTTTGTGCCCCCAGCTTCCTCATCTAACTTGCTAATTATAGGCTAGACACCATACAGCTATAGGGAGAACTGCGTAAATTAATACATGTAAAACGCTTAATGTCTGCCACATAATAAATGCTCAATGATGTAAATCACTGTTGTAAATCATTATTGCCTAGGAACAATGGAGAATACAATGGAATAAATGAGCACTGTTTTTCCACAGCTAACGGGAAGTGCAATGTTACAATGAAACTGTAAAATAATGACTACCACACAGGTTACTGTGAATACCAAGTAAGATAATTATGAAGAGGACCAACAACAATGTTGCCTAATAAATGATAAGTAGAAAACATTTAAAAAAAAATCTTCCACTTCAAGGGAGTTTGTGGAATACAGAAGTGAAGTGGTATCATACTGAATAAAAATAGAATGTGTAACCATGAAAGATTATATGAAATAAAATATGTAAGATGTGTTATGTGCATCCATAAGTTTTATAATGAAAACAGCAGCCACACCCCAAAGCCAAAAATAAACTGATCTCTACAGATACCCTATGAGCATGATGGGTCAAACTTAGAAATGACTTGGCAATCATTACCTCATTTCTCCAAATGATCTCTTCTTTAGCTCATTATTAATAGTTTTAATGAGACTGTGTTAGTAACCAATTCTGTATTTGGGTAGTTAGTGTAGGCAAATTTATATGTTAACAATGAAAAGAGGTACTGGAGCCTAGGGTGGTGACAGTAGGCAGGGAGGCAAATGAATCTTGCTTTGTCGAGGGAAGCACCTCTGATAGAGTATAATTTTTTTGCCTCTTTTATTTCCCACATCTAGAATGGATATTTTTCCAATACATGAACACATTTCATATGACAGGACACCTAAATTTTCTACTTTAAACAGAAAGAGAAAGAAGAGAAACTTATTTTCAAAAATATTTTTAGAGAATAACTTTTCTTATGTACTACCTTTTAATTCAAGCTGTGAAATGTCCCACCTGTACCCTTCTTGATATTTTTTAAGGTGAACTTTTCAGAACAATCCCACAGAGAGGAAATTGCTTTACAAGCAAGAAAGATATGAATCTGTTCTCCCAGTACAGTGAGTGCATAAATCCTTTTTTATTGAAGAGGTGTTGGTAAATTTCTACATATAAGACGACAGTACAGTATTGATTTTGGTAATGCTGATACAAAAGCATTATTTTTATTTAAACATGTCATATTCTTTCCATTTTCCTGCCTTTGCTCTTACTTTTCCCTCAATATAAAATGGATGACTCCTCACTCATATTCCTCGTCTGGCAAATTCTTGGGCATCCTTCAGGACGCAGAATAGGTATCATCTCCTCTTGAGAAGGCTTCCTCAATTACCTCCTTTCCCTGCTTAAAGGTTATTCATTTACTTCATATCCCCACATTTTTCACACTATACTATAATTATTTTTTAAACTAACTATATCCCCAAATAGTTGATAGGTTTCAAGGGACATTCATTCATTCAAAAAATATTGATGGAGCATCCGTTAGGAATAAGGTCATGAGAAAATACTGGCTAAAATATCAGACACAGTTCCTTTCTGTAGCTTAGGGTTAAACAAACATTTCACTGAAGATGAAGAAGGATTATAATAGCATACAGAGGTGGGATCAGGGGATCAGGGAAGTCTTCCTGCCATCTCAAGGATGAGTAGGAGTTACCCCAAGCGAGGAGAGGAAGGGAGAAGGCAAAGGAAACGTGCAAATGCTGTGAGATGGCAGGAGGCTCAGAGGGTGGAGGTTTTGAAGGAAGATGCTGGTGCCTGGAACAGGAAGTGAGCGGGAGGGTGACTAACAAGGGCTGGGAGACTTCAGATTTATTCTGGGACTTCCATCAGAGAGCCATACCAGGGGCTCAAAAAATGTTTGCTGAATAAATAAATGAATAAAAATAATAATAAAAAGAAGACTATGCACTTGCTTGGTTTTTGAGGGCTTACATTATTTCTATCTTGAGAAAATTAAAATTTTTACAAGGTAATTTACTTCATATTACTATAAATAGGAATGAATATTTTTGCCTTAATAAGGCTTTCCCCTTTTCATATATTTAAAAGTAATTTAGAGAGCTATAATTCAGATTAAAATGCAGTATTTATGATGCAGCTAACTTGAAAAATAGGCATCTTACATACATCTGCTTCCAGAGGAAATATTTATAATATTTACAAAGTTTCTCTGTGGATTCCAAGAAGGTGAAATTGTAAAACCTCTTTAGGAGAAAAATTATCATTTTCCACATAGCCTTACCAAATGAATGCCCCCAAAGGCAGCTTGGCACTAACCATTTCTTTTGTCTGCACTACTGAATTCCCATAATATACACTACCCAAGAAAAAGGAACACCTGCCCCTGACTGATCATCTCATTGTAGACATTTCCCATCATGAAGTGATTCAGTCATGAGGCAAAGACACCTAAAAATAAACTCTCAGGGGAAGACAAATTCAAGAATCTAATCCACAATTGTCCTCGGCATTGAAAGAGCACTGGACAAAGAGTGTCTTCTGGCTCCTATTCGGTTATGAACAAATTATATAACCCTCATCACATCATTTAACCTGATCAGGCCTCAGTTTTCTTATCTTAAAGGTATGGGTGTATGATTAAGTGGTCTCTAAGTGCCTTCTAACATAAAAGGGCCATGGTCTGATGTCCTCTTCACATGTTTCTCAAATGTATGGGACTAGGAGAGTAAAATTCTTAAGAAAAAGTATAAACGCCATTCAGTTTTCAGTTTGGGGTGTCAATAAAGGATCACCAAAAATTTAAACTCTAATTTTTTTTAAATGAGAGAAATGAACCTTTTAATAAATGGAACATAGTTTGAACACAATAGTGAGACCTGTCCTAAAATTTCATTAGTGACATGGAAACCCTTATTTTAAAAGTAATGTGAAGAACATGAAATAAACCCAACCCACAGTAATAAAAATGGTAAAATATATGACAACCTTGATCTGGTCCAAAATGTTCGGCTACATTAAGTGATGAGGATATAGAACGTTTCCAATTCCTCCATCCTGTTATTTCTTGGCAGTCTGACTTAATTTGGGATTAAAAAGTCCTTAAGAAAGGTATTTAATTCCATTTATAAGTGTTAGGAACTGACTGCCTCTACCTACACTACAGTCTGAAGTTCCCATTTATTTCTATCTTCATCATGCCATTTTAGTCTCCTGCACAGGAGAGGTCAAGCTCCTTTCTAGAAAGTGTAACAAAAGAAAACAGTTTGGGGCCAGAAAATATGGGCTTATATCCTGTCACTGCTACTTGAAGGCTGTGGGGCTTGGGTAAGCCACCTAATCTTTCTATGCCTACTTTTTCCCATCTGGAAAATGAGATAATACTTACCTTAGAATCATGAGAATTTAATAATGTACATGAAGGGCTGAAGCCCAAGTAGCTATTCAAAACAGACATGGATTCACTTACACATTCTGTTTGCTGGTGTTCATACTCATCCCAGCAACACCTTACCTGGAGCATGTCTCTCGGGGACTGAGTCTTTTGACCTGTATTTTGTTTACTTACTGCCCAAGCTATAAGCCAGAATTACTGAATCCCACAGACATACACCTTTTGCTGGGTTGGTATTCAGAAATATTTCACTAACTTTCCTAAGGCCCTAAAACTCCAAAGATCTGTTGATTACTCATTAGGTCAGATTTTTTATTTCTGTCATCCTGTCTCTCTCCATCTCTAGTCTACACTTCTTAAAATTGCTAAAATCCTGAATTTTGAGTCTTCACTGCCAAATTGGCTTTTAATATTATGCTTATCTATTCTTCGATAATCCAACAGATTTATTCATGTAGCTTCTTATAACCTCACCACTCTCTGATATTTCCTTTCCTTCCTAGCCATCAAGTTACGTAATAGTGGAAAACAGTGTTTGTCTAAATTAACATTGGTATATTTCTCTTAGAAGACAAATAAGAAACTATATTTTTGCTTAATTTTGTATATAAACCACTACATATCATTTTTTAAATGATATTTTGTTTTAGATGAATATTTGTAAGACACACAATTTTTATACTGTATTGCCACGTTCTATAATCTTTTATATATATGTGCGTATACATATATATTTGCATTAAACTCACATTCCTAAACTGAGATGCTATTAAGAAAAGACATGACTCTAATTTGTTTCAGCAATAACATCATATTTACTTATCAGACATTTTCTAAGTACCTACCATGTGACAAACACACACCAGGGTTTTAAAAATGAATAGAATGTGATCCATGACTTTACACAATAACCATATTGTTGGGCAGCAAATATTTAAACACCTAATCATGGCTATATATGGTGAGATAAATTAAAAGATAGTACAAAATGCTCCAGAAGCAAAAAGAAAGCAGTGATAAGTTTATAGTGGGGAGAGTCAAGGGAAGTGTTCTTCGGAAAGTGGCTTTTAATCAATCTGGTCTTAAAGAACAATGACTGTGACAGAGAGAGAATGAAAGCGGGGTGGGGGTGGGGGCGGTATTCGGTGGAAGAAACAGAATGAGAAAAGGCATGGAACGTAAAACTACATGGTGTGTTCCTGAAAAAGCTGTTCTACAGGAAGGTTAGAGTAACAGGTACCTGAGAAGCGGTAGCTAGAAAAAACTGTCCAGAAATATAGTCCAGATTAGAACTAAGTTTTACTAGTCTTCTAAGAATTTTGGTTAAAATGACATTGTAAAATTTTGATTTGAAGTTCATCTTCATTTCAAATAGCCACATGACATTCTCTCTCTCTCTCTGCCTCCCCATCTCCCTCCCTCCATATATACATATGTTAAAAGTGCAGAGGTAACCCAAAGAATAACTGAGATACCTCAATGGATAGGAAAAGAAACAAAACCACAGAGTAGCAAGCAGATTGGAAGCAACAGGTCTGATGGGCTCCAGGCCCTGAAGCAAGCACAGAGAGCCTAGAATCAACTCTTTTGATATAACTGAGACCAAAAGTGCCCCACCTGAGATGAGGGACTGGAATACGACTCTCTGCTTAAAATCATGGACCTTTACCATGTAAGGGATTAGAAAAATACTGAGAGTTGTGCAAATTTGAATAAAGACTCATATAAAGCTTTATGCCAAAAAGAGAAAAAAGGAAGCTAAGACAGACTTGATTCTAAGACATGGGTCAAGCCACCCCTCATGTGGTTACCACAGATACAACATCAACACAATATTACTATGGTATAACTTCCAGAGCCACCAATAGAAGACATGAGATCCATATCGAGGCAACCATGGAATTATCACACGGGAAGGGAAGAAAAACACATTTCATCAAGAGAAAAACAAATAAGCACAACAATCACTCAATATACATGAACACACAAAATTTCTAAAAACAGACAATGAAAAACTTACATAAAAGACTGCCAGTAATCAGGAATTGAATTTATTACAAAGTGAAAATACAGAGTAATCTGAAAATTTCAAGATTACTATGTTTATAATCCTCATAATAAAATAAAATAATGGAGTAGAACATGCTGTATATAGTACAGGGAAGTCTACTCAATGCTCTGTGGTGAATTAATGGGAAGGAAATCCAAAAAAGGGGGGATATATGTATACACATAGCTGATTCACTTTGCTGGTACAGCAGAAACTAACAACATTGTAAAGCAACTATACCCCAATTAAAAAAATAAAATAAAGAAATATTTTAAAAGTTCAGGGCTTCCCTGATGGTGCAGTGGTTGGGAGTCCGCCTGCTGATGCAGGGGACGCGGGTTCATGCCCCGGTCCAGAAGGATCCCACATGCCGCGGAGCGGCTGGGCCCGTGGGCCATGGCCACTGATCCTGCGCGTCCAGAGCCTGTGCTCCACAACAGGAGAGGCCACAGTAGTGGGAGGCCCGCGTAGTGCAAAAAGAAAAAAAAAAAAGTTCAACTGTAAAAAATAAAGTAGTAAATATCATTCCTTAAAAACAAAAGAATAACATATGAAACAAAAACAAGCAGAAATGAAAAAGAAATGGGAGGATATTGAAAAGAACCAAATAGAAAATCAGGAAATAGGAAGTTTTGTCGTTGAAATGAAAGTATAATAGATGGGACACATTGTAGAGTGGATGCAGTCAGAGAGAAATTTACTCAATTGTAATATGATACTGGAGAATTCATATAACCTGCAGCACACAGTGAAAAAGATTAATATATTTATATTCTGGGATAAGGAGTTTAAACATCACTGTACAGCAGAGAGTGGGAAATTACTATTCAGAGGATTCTTTAGGAACTAATTCTGGTGTCAGTATAAAGAATGAACAACAGGTCACTGTTATATTCCTGCCAAGTCACGATGAGGTCATGAGCAAACAGGTAGTAGAAGGAATGGAAAGAGATACATTATTTCCCCCAGCTTTTCTCTCACTTGATTTAGTTTCCATATTTTAAAAAATTACTTAGGTCAAAACTTCTTTAGTTATTCTCTGAATCCTCTCTTTCTTGGCCTTGGATTCTTTCTCCACAAGTATTCCTATCTTCATTATTTCCTTCCAATCCCCCTGGCATAGAGCCTTATTACTACCTACTATCCAGAATATTATTTATTTTCAGTATGACTGGATGTCTCCAATCATATTATTACATGGCAGTCATACTATTTTCTAATAACTGTCAAATGAAGTGCAGACTCTTGAAAAATGATAATAGAAATAGTACTGTCTTAAAAGTCAAATGGATCTGGGTTCAAATCCTGTCTTTTCCACTTATTAACGTGACAAGTCACAACTGTTGTGAGCCTCACCTTCTGAATCTATACAAGTGGATTCATAGAGTTATTATCAGGACAAAAGGAGATTAAATACCTACAGTCTTGCTAAATATTTGTAGTGTAGTAAGTGCTTAATAAATGTTACCTCCCCATCCCCTTGAATACCCAATAAGAACAGCATTCTCTAACATTCCTGATTAACCAAGAAAGAAAAGACCAATGCCCCCATTGTGTCTTACCTTTCTCTGTTTATGTATTTGGTTAAACTAATTTATTTACCCAGCTGTCTCCCCTTCTAGTCTGTAAAACTTTCAGAGCAGTGCCCACTTTTATTCCTCTCTGCATAACTCTATACCTAGCACAGTGCCCAGCTAATAGCAGAGGCTTAATAAATGCTAGATAAACAAATTAATGTATCTACCATCTCATTTATCTCCCACTCACTGCCCCTACATGCAACCAATGCTTTTTAAAACTGTACAGTATGATATTCTTAAATTACCTTTACAAGTCTCTCCCTCTTGTTCTTCTATCATTCCCCTCAACTTTCCTCCTCCTAGCAAAAGCACATCCAATCTACCTCTTCGACTGATTTTATTATCTCCCTCAAAACTGACCTATCACTTCTCTGAATTCCTCAATCAAGAAAGAGAAAGGATCTTAATTATCATATCCAATAATATATTCTGTTTCCTAGGCTAGTTTATCACACATAGTAGGAGCTCAAATTTGTTAAACTGACTTCAATAATCTTGCCAATTAATTAAAAGTTTTTTCATAGCAGTAGAATACATCATAAAAAGGTAATGCATATTTTAAATTATTATGATTTATTAACTCGATTATTTTGATTTATGCCAGGGATCTGAAACAAGGATTTAAAAATTCAAATAGGATATTAAGATTCTCAATATTCATTCAAACATCTATTATGAATCTTATTTCTCTCTGAAAGTAAAGCTTCATACCAACCTAATTAGCATGCATTTATTGTGTGTGAAAACATCCTCAAAGATTTTACTTTTTTTTTCCAATCAGGTCATAACTGCTTGTACTAATAGCTACTAAATATTTTATTAATTTAGAATTAACATAAAGTAAGATAACACTATATATAAAAAATAATAAGAAAACACTGCTGACAATCTGTTGAGTGAAGAAGGAAAGCATGATAAAGAGGGGAGAAAAGGAGAATAGGAAACTGGAAGGAAGAGGTGATAATGCTGAGAAAAAAGGAAAAACAAAAACAACAGAATAAAAAAGGAAAAGAACTGATAAAGGGGTGAAAAAGTAACAATGAAACAAGAAAGAAGAATACAGAAAGAAAGAAGAGAAAAACAAGAAAAGAGAACAAAGCATAGAAAGAGAAAAAATGTTAGATGCATATGGTATTTATTCTATCCATATATAAAATTCTAGCATTATGAAATTAAAATATAGTATAAGATAAAATGACTCAGCTTTCCTGAGACAGCACCAGGCAGCATGCAGGATGTTAGTTCCCCAATGAGGGATCAAACCCATGTCCTCTGCGGTGTAAGCACAGAATTCTAACCACTGGGCAGCCAGGGAATTCCTTAATCTTCTTTAAATACTTATTTTATAATGATATTCTCCTGCCACAAAACATTAAAAAGACTCATCCTTTCTGAGGCTTATAAATTTAAATCCCTTGACCTCCCTACCATTGTGATTTAAATGTTCTCCAACATTTAACTTTCACTCTGATGAGGTTCTTTGCTTTTTGTTTTAAGTATTAATATATGACACTGTCATAAACTTGTGGGAGTTCTTTATAGAGTTTGTGGGAAGGAAATGCTTTTGCAGATTATGTTTCATTGCTT
The DNA here is from genome assembly GCF_000442215.2 of Lipotes vexillifer. Lineage (NCBI taxonomy): Eukaryota > Metazoa > Chordata > Mammalia > Artiodactyla > Lipotidae > Lipotes > Lipotes vexillifer. The sequence continues at coordinate 232,548 of NW_006789439.1, read as the reverse complement.
GAATATTTAACATACGACAGAAAAATGTCTAAAGAAATTTTTTCTTTAATACATTTTTATGGACCGTGGCTACAGACAGGCTATTGGACCACCTCAAGGTCACTACACTCAACAGACATTACACTCAGGTAGGACATCTGAGAAATTCAGGTGCAAGCTCAGAGGACACAGAATCAGCCGTAGAACACAAGTACCTGTGGCAGGTAATACCACATAAGAATACCACTCAAAAATTTCCAAATTCCATCTCTAGTCAAAAACTCACACCTCACAGGTGGGCTTACAACATAAGCAGAAGAGTAGCTGGTAGCCTTACTCTTTTTTTTATTTTTTTCTTCTTTAACATCTTTATTGGAGTATAATTGCTTTACATTGTTGTGTTAGCTTCTGCGGTATAACAAAGTGAATCAGCTATACGTATACATATATTCCTATATCCCCTCCCTCTTGCATCTCCCTCCCACCCTCCTTATCCCACCCCTCTAGGTGGTCACAAAGCATGAACTGATCTCCCTGTGTATATGGCTACTCCCCACTAGCTATCTATTTTACATTTGGTAGTGTATATATGTCCATGCCACTCTCTCACTTCGTCCCAGCTTACCCTTCACCCTCCTCACGTCCTCAAGTCCATTCTCTACATCTGCATCTTTATTCCTGTCCTGCTCGTAGGTTCTTCAGAACCTTTTTTTTTTTCTTTAGATTCCATATATACGTGTTAGATTACAGTATTTGTTTTTCTCTTTCTGACTTACTTCACTCAGCATGACACTCTCTAGGTCCATCCACCTCACTACAAATATTTCAATTTTGTTTCTTTTTATGGCTGAGTAATATTCCATTGTATATATCTGCCACATTTTCTTTATCCATTCATCTGCCAATGGACACTTAGGTTGCTTCCCTGTCCTGGCTATTGTACATAGAGCTGCAATGTACATTGCGGTATATGTCTCTAATTGAATTATGGTTTTCTCAGGGTATATGCCCAGCTGTGGTATTGCTGGGTTGTACAGTAGTTCTATTCTTAGTTTTTTAAGGAACCTCCATACTGTTCTCCATAGTGGCTGTATCAATTTACATTCCTACCAACAGTGTAAGAGGGTTCCCTTTTCTCCACACCCTCTCCAGCATTTGTTGTTTGAAGATTTTGTGATGATGGCCATTTGGATGGGTGTGAGGTGATACCTCATTGTAGTTTTGACTTGCATTTCTCTAATGATTAGTGATGCTGAGCATCCTTTCACATTGTTTGTTGGCAATCTGTATATCTTCTTTGAATAAATATCTGTTTAGGTCTTCTGCCCACTATTGGATTGGGTTGTTTAGTTTTTTGATACTGAGCTGCATGAGCTGCTTGTATATTTTGGAGATTAATTCTTTGTCAGTTACTTCATTTGCAAATATTTTCTCCCATTCTGAGGGTGGTCTTTTCATCTTATTTATGGTTTCCTTTGCCATGCAAAAGTTTTTAAGTTCCATTCAGTCCCATTTGTTTATTTTTGTTTTTTTATTTCCATTTCTCTAGGAAGTGGGTCAAAAGGATCTTGCTATGATTTATGTCATAGAGTGTTCTACCTATGTATTTCTCTACGAGTTTTATAGTCTCTGGTCTTACACTTAGGTCTCTAATCCATTTTGAGTTTATTTTTATGTATGGTGTTAGGGAGTCTTCTAATTTCATTTTTTCCATATAGCTGTCCAGTTTTCCCAGCACCACTTATTGAAGAGCCTGTCGTTTCTCCATTGTATATTCTTGTATCCTTTATCAAAGATAGGCTGACCATATGTGCGTGGGTTTATCTCTGGGCTTTTTATGCTGTTCCACTAATCTATACTTCTTTTTTTGTGCCAGTACCATACTGTCTTGATTACTGTAGCTTTGTAGTATAGTCTGAAGTCAGGGAGCCTGATTGCTCCAGCTCTGTTTTTCTTTCTCAAGATTGCTTTGGCTATTCGGAGACTTTCATGTTTCCATACAATTTGTAAATTTTTTTGGTCTACTTCTGTGAAATATGCCATTGGTAGTTTGATAGGAATTGCACTGAATCTGTAGATTGCTTTGGGTAGTATAGTCATTTTCACAATGTTCATTCTTCCAATCCAAGAACATGGTATATCTCTCCATCTATTTGTAACATCTTTAATTTCTTTCATCAGCATCTTATAACTTTCTGCATACAGGCCTTTTGTCTCCTTAAGTAGGTTTATTCCTAGATATTTTATTCTTTTCGTTGCAGTGGTAAATGGGAGTGTTTCCTTAATTTCTCTTTCAGATTTTGCATCATTAGTGTATAGGAATGCAAGAGATTTCTGTGCATTAATTTTTTATCTTGCTACTTTACCAAAATCATTGATTAGCTCTAGTAGTTTTCTGGTAGCATCTTTAGGATTCTCTATGTATAGAATCACGTCATCTGCAAACAGTGACAGTTTTACTTCTTCTTTTCCAATTTGGATTCCTTTTTGCTTTTTCATCTCTGATCGCTGTGGCTAAAACTTCCAACCTATGTTGAATAATAGTGGTGAGAATAGGCAAACTTGTCTTGCTCCTGATCTTAGTGGAAATGGTTTCAGTTTTTCACCACTGAGAACAATGTGGTTGTGGGTGTGTCATATATGGTCTTTATTATGTTGGGGTAACTTCCCTCTATGACTACTTTCTGGAGAATTTTTATCATAGATGGGTGTTGAATGTTCTCAAAAGCTTTTTCTGTATCTATTGAGATTATTGTATCGTTTTTATCCTTCAGTTAGTTAATACGTGTATCATGTAGATTGATTTGCGTTTATTGAAGAATCCTTGCATTCCTGGGATAAACCTCACTTGATCATGGTGTATGATCCTTTAAATGTGCTGCTGGATTCTGTTTGCTAATATTTTGTTGAGGATTTTTGCATCTATGTTCATCGGTGATACTGGCTTGTAGTATTCTTTCTTTGTGGCATCTTTGTCTAGTTTTCATATCAGGGTGATTGTGGCCTCATAGAATGAGTTTGGGAGTGTTGCTCCCTCTGCTATATTTTGAAAGAGTTTGAGAAGGATAGGTGTTATCTCTTCGCTAAATGTTTGAGAGAATTCCCCTGTGAAGCCATCTGGTCCTGGGCTTTTGTCTGTTGGAAGATTTTTTTTTTTTTTTTTTTTTTTTTTGTG
>NW_006789439.1:218231-229258 GCF_000442215.2 Lipotes vexillifer | reverse complement strand
ATAGAATTCGCCTGTGAAGCCACTGCGCCACCAGGGAAGCCCTGTTGGAAGATTTTTAATCACAGTTTCAATTTCAGTGCTTGTGATTGGTCTGTTCATATTTTCTATTTCTTCCTGATTCAGTCTCAGAGGGTTGTGCTTTACTAAGAATATGTCCATTTCATCCAGGTTGCCCATTTTATTGGCATATAGTTGCTTGTAGTAATCTCTCATGATCCTTTGTATTTCTGCAGTGTCAGTTGTTACTTCTCCTTTTTCATTTCTAATTCTGTTGATTTGAGTCTTCTTCCTTTTTTTCTTGATGAGTCTGGCTAATGGTTTATCAATTTTGTTTATCTTCTCAAAGAACCAGCTTTTAGTTTTATTGATCTTTGCTATTGTTTCCTTCATTTCTTTTTCATTTATTTCTGATCTGATCTTTATGATTTCTTTCCTTCTGCTAACTTTGGGGGGGGTTTGTTCTTCTTTCTCTAATTGCTTTAGGTGTAAGGGTAGGTTGTTTATTTGAGATTTTTCCTGTTTCTTGAGGTAGGATTATATTGCTACAAACTTCCCACTTAGAACTTCTTTGCTGCATCCCATAGGTTTTGGGCCGTCGTGTTTTCATTGTCATTTGTTTCTAGGTATATTTTGATTTCCTCTTTGATTTCTTCAGTGATCTCTTGGTTATTTGGTAGCATTGTTTAGCCTCCACGTCTTTGTATTTTTTAGTTTTTTTCCTGTAATTGATATCTAGTCTCATAGTGTTGTGGTCGGAAAACATACTTGATATGATTTTTATTTTCTTAAATTTACCAAGGCTTGATTTGTGACCCAAGATATGATCTGTCCTAGAGAATGTTCCATGGGCACTTGATAAGAAAGTGTATTGTGTTATTTTTTTATGGAATGTCCTTAAATATCAATTAAGTCCATCTTGTTTAATGTAGCATTTAAAGCTTGTGTTTCCTTATTTATTTTCATTTCACCTGATCTGTCCATTGGTGAAACTGGGGTGTTAAAGTCCCCTACAATTATTGTGTTACTGTCTATTTCCCTTTTTATAACTGTTAGCATTTGCCTTATGTATCGAGGTGCTCCTATGTTGGGTGCATACATATGCAGAATTGCTATATCTTCTTGGATTGATCCGTTGACCATTATGTAGTGTCCTTCTTTGTCTCTTGTAATAGTGTTTATTTTAAAGTCTATTTTGTCTGATATGAGAATTGCTACTCCAGCTTTCTTTTGATCTCCATTTGCAAGGAATAGCTTTTTCCATCCCCTCACTTTCAGTCTGTATGTGTCCCTAGGTCTGAAGTGGGTCTCTTGTAGACAGCATATATACAGCTCTGGTTTTTGTATCCATTCAGCCAGTCTATGTCTTTTGGTTCGAGCATTTAATCCATTTACATATAAGGTAATTATTGATATGTATGTTCCTATTACCATTTTCTTAATTGTTTTGCATTTGTTATTGTAGGTTTTTTCCTTCTCTTGTGTTTCCTGCCTGGAGAAGTTCCTTTAGCATTTGTTGTAAAACTGGTTTGGTTATGCTGAATTCTCTCAGCTTTTGCTTGTCTGTCAAGGTTTTAATTTCTCCATCAAATCTGAACGAGATCCTTGCTAGGCAGAGTAATCTTGGTTGTAGGTTTTTCCCTTTCATCACTTTAAACAGTTACTGCTACTCCCTTCTGGCTTGCAGAGTTTCTGCTGAAAAGATCAGCTGTTAACTTTATGGGGATTCGCTTGTATGTTATTTGCTGCTTTTAATATTTTTTCATTGTATTTAATTTTTGATATTTTGATTAATATGTGTCTTGGTGTGTTTCTCCTGGATTTATCCTGTATGGGACTCTCTGTGCTTCCTGGACTTGACTATATCCTTTCCCATTTCAGGGAAGTTTTCAACTATAATCTCTTCAAATATTTTCTCAGTCCCTTTCTTTTTCTCTTCTTCTGGGATCCCTATAATTCTAATATTGGTGCATTTAATGTTGTCCCAGAGGTCTCTGAGACTGTCCTCAATTCTCTTCATTCTTTTTTCTTTATTCTGCTCTGCAGTAGTTATTTCCACTATTTTATCTTCCAGGTCACTTATCTGTTCTGCCTCAGGTATTCTGCAATTGATTCCTCCTAGAGAATTTTTAAATTCATTTATTGTGCTGTTCATCATTGTTTGTTTGCTCTTTAGTTCTTCTAGGTCCTTGTTAAACATTTCTTGTATTTTCTTTGTATTTCCAAGATTTTGGATCATCTTTACTATCATTACTCTGATTTCTTTTTCAGGTAGACTGAGTATTTCCTCTTCATTTGTTTGGTCTGGTTAGTTTTCATCTTGTTCCTTCATCTGCTGCGTATTTCTCTGTCTTCTCTTTTTGCTTAACTTACTGTGGTTGGGGTCTCCTTTTTGCAGGCTGCATTTTTGTAGTTCCCATTGTTTTTGGTGTCTGCCCCCAGTGGGTTAGGTTGGTTTAGTGGGTTGTGTAGGCTTCCTGGCGGAGGGGACTGGTGCCTGTGTTCTGGTGGATGATGCTGGCTCTTGTCTTTCTGGTGGGCAGCACCGCATTCAGTGGTGTGTTTTCGGGTGTCTGTGAACTTAATATGATTTTAGGGCAGCCTCTCTGCTAGTAGGTGTGGTTGTGTTCCTGTCTTGCTAGTTGTTTGGCATAGGGTGTCCAGCACTGGTACTTGCTGGTCGTTTGGTGGAGCTGGGTCTTAGCATTGAGATGGAGATCTCTGGGAGAGCTCTCACCAAGCGATATTAGGTGGGGTCAGGAGGTCTCTGGTGGTCCAATGTCCTGATCTAGGCTTTCTCACCTCAGAGGCTCAGGCCTGACACCCGGTCAGAGCACCAAGACTGTTAGCCACACGGCCAGCCCGCGGTCCCCAGGAGGGTCTTGGCTTTAGTCAGTGGGACCTCTCCAAATCCGGCAGCAGAGTGAGGCCACCCTGCCCTGGGGCTCAGGGGCAGCTCGGTGATGGCAGAGGAGAGGGACCTCAAGCCAGGAGTTCCAGCTCTGCCCAAATGCGGGCTCCATTCTGGTAGCCTTACTCTTGAGGACATACTAACAACTCGTGCAAAAACTGGCCAATCAATCAAAGCTAATGCCAATCTATTGGGCTCTCCATCCAACCCATAGTCTGGTAAGCAGCAATACACGCACATTGTTCAAACCAGTGAGCTGGGGATGGTTTTTTACGTGACAATAGCTAATTGATAGGAAAACTGTACCTAGAAGTTCAGTACTATCATTACAGAAACCTAAAATATGTGGCACTGGCTCTACAATGAGGAGGTAGTCAGAGGTGGAAAATTCTTACAAAAGATAGAAAAATGGCAAGAGAATTATTAGTAAAGCCTGGGAAGGTGCTGGAATTATTAGGGATGCTGGAAAAATAATGGTAACTTGTGTTTTGTAGCAGCAAATATAACACTGTGCCCTGTAGTAAATCTAAAGCAAGATATTATAATATACCTAATGAATTTATGGACCTTGGCAAGATGACTTTTCAGGTGATATATTCAGAATGTCCGTTGGTCTTACTACATATAAGGTATATTAATAAAGAGTGAACCAATAAGGTACTTGTCCATTTGCAAGTCGATTTTAGAGGGAATATAGTGAAACTGAGGGTAGCTAAGTTTGAAAATAAAATTTTTCTCATCTGTAGTCTTCCCAGCTGGCAAAAGATTTTCAAAGTGAAATGAGGCCCAAGGAGTACAATGAAATCAAGGCTTAGGTTGTAAGGCCCTTTGCTAAGATCTCTAAAAGAATTAAGTGGTGTCCAGTGGGGAGAGAAAAGATGAGGACAAGGACATGGGCTTCTAGAAATCTTTAAGGTGTGGTCTCACAGACACCAAATCAAAAAACAAATAGCAATAAAAAAAGTGTATAAAGAGAAGCATTTCTGGAAAACAATTGTGGTTTGGCTTTTGTGGTGAAGAGTAAACTATACCAGACATAGGGAAAGCCCACAAAATTTTATAGTAAGTTTCATAGGTAAAAGAGCCACCAACCTATAATAAAAGCGATTTAAATTGTTCAAATTGCAAAACATCTTCTGGGCCTCTAACTTTCTATGAGAGGAATAAGTCTAAGAAAACTACTCTGGTCCCAAAATGGACCTGAGAAGTATTTCTTCAGAAGTAGCCAAGAAAAGTAACAGATTAGGAAGGACATCACAAAGAGCAGAGCAAAAATCTGAGAAGGGGCCATGGGGAACAATGAACTGGAAACTTACTCCCAAGGGGAAGAGTCAGGACCTAATCAAGGAACATTTCCTATTTTTGGAGTTGAGGAACTTGATAATATTTTTCCAGCATGGTTTCAGAATTACTGTGGACCAGTGACTGTTTGGTGCCTCTCATTTTCCCCCTTTTGAAGCTGCATCTGAGGAATCACATCAGAACTTTATGTAGTTTATGAGACCCTGTAATTAACATGATACTAGAACTGGACAAGATTTCTGATGATGCTGAGTTGGAAGTGAGGAAAATTTGCTTTTGGGAGAGACATGTGTAACTGATGCAAGAAGTTGTCTGTAACAGAGTGGTAGAAAAATGGACCAGTTTCTTCACCCCTTCCCATATCTACACCCTTTGCAATGTGACTTTGCATCTGCTTTCATCAAAGGGTAGATCTATTTCCCAAATCCTTGAATTTAAGCTGATGCTGTGAACTGCCTTGGTCAAGAGAATGTGGCAAATCGTGTGCCAGTTCTGAAGCTAGGCCTCAAGAGATCTTTCATGCTTATGCCCCCTCTCCTGGAACTCTGCCATTCCTGTGTGAACAACTCCTATCTAGCCTGATGTAGCTAGTACATGAGTGACCACAGGGAGGAGAGTCCAATTGTAAAAGCCAAGGCTACCCAGACCTCCCAACAGGCCGCCAACCTCAAACATGTGAAAGAGTTTAGTCATGATCAGCAAAGCTATCTGCAAAACTTAGCCCTGACGGGATGTGTAAGTATACTCATGTACAATAATAAATACTATTGTTTTAAGCTTCTGAGTTTGGGGATTGCTTGTTATGCAGCAATAGCTAATTGATATATGCAATGATCCTCTAAAAATCTCAAATGCAGACTAAATAACTTCCAAATTTTTAACAACATCTAGAATTAATTTCAACAGTCTTCTCTTTAAATAGGGCCAGAACCAGATGGTCATTTTAGGTTCTTTCATCTTATGACTTTGTTCTTTCTGCTGATGCACAAAAGAGAGGCTGAGATTTGACAAAGTTAAGAGAAAACACACTATTACAATATCTACTTTTTACTTAAATGTTTCCATGAATAAATTTATAATGGCTCAATTTAAGAAGGAGATGACCCAGAAAAAGAGCAATCAGTTCCTCTGAAGTTCTGGGAATCTGAGGAGGATTCTCTCAAATAAGTACGTATATCCCTTCCTAATTATGGAAATTATTGAGCAAGCATCTTCCTATATCTAAAAGTTCTAGATTTTGTAATGCCAGGAGACACATAATCTATAGTTTTCTAAAAAGTACTGTGTGCATATTTGTGTATTAAACATAATAATTTTAAAATTCACTGTAATCAGGCTACAGTCCTGGGAAGCAGAAAATGTACTTTTACCCTGAGTGTGCTCTTATCAGCATTCATTTCTATGCTGGCTGATTCTAAATACTCTTTTTTATGCAAGCAAGCATTTCCAAACATCATTCTATAGGCAAGAATTTCCCACAAATCATAGATTGACAGTGAAAGAAATTCACTCATCCTTTTTATTGGCATTTTAGAAGACATTAAGATCTGTGATAATGTAAAACTTTCAAGTATCCTTTCACATTCTAAATTTAGTCATTTTCTTTGCAGTTTAGCAGTTAAGCAGTTATTTCACATCTGAAAATGGGAATATTTCAATTACAAAAGCTAAATTCCTACTACAAGAGGGATAAATGTTCAACATTTTTTGCTGTAAGTAAAACTACTTTTTATGCCTGTAGGACTCCCAAAATCACAAATATTTATTTCAAAACGCATCTTTTCCTAATAAGGAAAAGTCCATATCAGTCTACCACTTATTGTAGGTTAAATGAGAGCTCTTTCAAATTTAGCCAAATTTCACAAAATACAAGCTATTTTATCAAGATATGATAAATATTTGTCATATAGTAATAAAAGAAATAAGAAAATTATATTTATAATATTAACTATATCACATAATCGTCCCAGATAAAAAACAAAGATCATTAGATTTTAAAAATGAAAACTCTATTCAGTTTTTCATATAAAATTACCAAAAAAATAGCCTTTACTAGGTTATAACTTATAAGATGACTTTCTATAGCCATTCATCTTTCTATTGACAGAATGTCCCAGATTCTTACAAATTAGGTAGAAATTGCCAGTCTTGCCTTGATTTCCATTTACTAGCACTATTCTGCAGGAAGGAAAAGGATTTTTTAGAAGAAATGAAGTACTCTCCGGTATAACAATTTTCATGCTCAAAGAATACAAGAGCTGGATACAATTATACAAATTTTTCTAAAGCAATAGAACATCAAGTTTCAACCAATTCATCATGGGTTTTTTAGCTCTAAAAAACTCCTCAATTTTTTACCAACATTCTTCAAGCATAAGAATAATCTCCATCATACATTTGAGTTATAAAACAACATTTAACATACCAGGTTGGAAAACATTTGTCATTGAGTAATGATGTGTTCATTTTGAACAATTATGAGACTGTGACTGTTAAATCATTACATTTTTAGATTAAAAAAAATTTTTTAACACTGTCAAAGTGTGGGACAAGATCTCAAGACTACCCTCAATATATTTTGTGAAAAACATCTCAAAGTCAAATGTGAACTTAATTTAGAAATATTTCTTAGCTGTTAAAATACAGATGCACATATTTTCAAACTTCTGCCACAAATTAGCTGCTCATTCCACATTGGATAATAACTTTAAAATATTCAAACATTATTTTTCTCTATAACTTGTAAAGAACACAGTGTCTGGGGAAATAAAGCAGAAAATAGGAGACATTAGGAAGAAGTTACCATCCTTCCAGTTTAAACCTTCCATTTTGAGTGGGAGTGGAGGTTGGGAAAAATAAAGGAATAAATCAGTAAGCAAATTAATCATCAATATGATTTTAGCTACTGATAAATGCTTTGAAACAAACAAAAAACACACACACAAAAAAGCAATTGACTAACAGGAGTAAGGATCATTTAGATTAGGTGGTTGGGGCTTCCCTTAAGACACAATATTTGAAGTAAGTCCAAATGATATTAAAAGACCAGCTATCGGAAGACCCGGAAGGAAGAGTGTTTTGGCAGGAGGCTCTGTAAATGCAAAGTATCACTGCTCATTAACACGTTCATGCTGCACTTCCATAACTAAACTGCAGTTGCCTGAGTTCAGAGATTACGTTACCCTAGTTGCTTTATGTGAACATTATCATCAGTATAACTCTACATTTCCAACAGTTGATTAATAAAAGTCTATTAGTTAATGAAAATAAATGTTTTTGTAGCAGTATGATATATGAGTTGTATATTGCTTTTAGCTATTAGAAAAGATAAAATGTCATTATTTAAGCTATGTAAATAAGGAAATAACATACATTTAATAAACTATTCAAGAACAAAACTTTTTCAAAAGTTTTTTAAAACTTTTGCATGCATTTTTCCTATGAGTACCAACATTTTCCAAATTAGAACATATAAAAATACATATTTGCATAATTAATGTTGTGCATGTGAATGAAAAAATACCCACTGGAATAAAAAGCACCCCTATGTTCATTACAGCATTATTTACAATAGGCAAAACATGGAAGCAACCAAAGTGTCCACTGATAGATGAAGGATAAAGAAGATGTGGTATATATATACTCAATGGCATATTGCTCAGCCATAAAAAATAATGAAATCTTGCCATTTGAGCCAACACAGATGCATCTAAAGGGTATTATGCTAAGTGAAAGAAGTCAGACAGAGAAAGACAAATATTGTACGACCTCACATGTGGAATATAAAACACAAAACAAATGAACAAACTAAACAAAACAGAAACAGACCCATAGATAGAGAACAAACTGGTGGTCACCCGAGGGGAGGGAGGTGGGGGGTTGCTGAAATAGGTGAAAGGGATTAAGGGGTACCAACTTCCAGCTATAAAATATATGCCACAGGGATGTAAAATGCATCATAAGGAATACAGTCAATAATACTGTAATAATTTTGTATGATGATAGATGGTTACTACACTTACAGTGATGATCATTTCATAATGTATTTAAATGTAGAATCACTATGTTCCACACCTGAAATTAACATGATATTATATGGCAACCATAGTTCAATTTTTAAAAAAAGATAATTGTGACTAACACCTTACATGAGAACATACTATTTTGAGTAACTAGAAAACACACTATATTTTCATAACAGCTTTTTTTAAAATAATTTTTTTTATTTATTTATTTTTGGCTGAGTTGGATCTCCATTGCTGCACGTGGGCTTTCTCCAGTTGCAGCAAGCAGGGGCTACACTTCGTTGCAGTGTGCAGACTTCTCATTGTGGTGGCTTCTCTTGTTGCGGACCACAGGCCCAGCTGCTCTGTGGCATGTGGGATCTTCCCAGACCAGGGCTCGAACCCGCATCCCCTGAACTGGCAGGCGGATTCCTAACCACTATGCCACCAGGGAAGCCCCATGACAGCTTTTTGATATAGGCTCTCTCTAGGATGACTGGATAATATAACAGTCATTTCTATTTTATTAAACGGGGAAAATTCACAATACTCTTGTAAATAAATCTTTATAAGTGTTAGATCAAGCACAGGAAATGACATGAAATATATTAGATATGATATCCAAAATCTCAGTGTAACAATTTACTTACTGCAAAAGTCTCATTCATATATTCTATTTCTTACATTTATTTATTACATCCTTAATATATCTTAAAACATTAAAATCTAAAATATATATATGGGCACACACATATACATCTATACATATAGGATATATTTATTTGTGTGTATGTAGATAAAATAGACCATAACACTATAAATTAGCAATTGTGAAAAACAAATGGCCATCCATTTGAGATATTTTTAAATGTTTAAGCTTAATTTTATCAAAAAACTTACAGTTAAATCAAAATGTAATTTTTCCCACAACAGATTGGCAAATATTAAAAAGTATCCACTGTTGGAAAGTAAATGGGAAACAGACACATTAATAATCCATCAGTGGTTATCAACTCTAAAGAGCTATTTGACATTTATATTTAAAAAAATACTCCTGCCCTGCCCCAGGTGGGGCAATAACTAGTAATTTTTCTGCATCTATGGGTAGATCTCCTTCCTCATTCCTAATATTCTGAATTTATGTTTCATAGCATTTACTTTTATCCATTTGGTATGTTCTATCTAAATAAATGACTTATCTTTTCAAAAAACCAGCTTTCAGACTGAGTTATCAGTTTTTCATTTTTTATTTGAAATTTTCATTAATTTTTACTGATTTGCCTACTGCTATCATATTTCTCACTACTATTGAGCTTCTATCAAGCATCCTAATTTTAATAGTTTCCTCATTATAAATAGTGCAGTGTTAATTAGTACATAACATTTTTCTTTTTTTTTTTTTTGTCTCCCCAATGTTTTACAAGGCACATATTCTACTTCGAATTTTTCTAGTTGTTCTCTTTGTGTTTTATTTAATAGCATAAGTGAACCAATTTTTCTCCTGGTCAGTTAAAAGTAAAATTGTATATTTTTGACTTCTTTAATTTCCCTACTCCATAATTACTCATTCTTCATTATTACAGTCTGGGGTCTTACATGCAAATTATCATCATTATATTGACATGTTGCATTATAACTTATTCTTTCAAGAATATTTATCTTTTACATTCACTTGTACACAAGATATTTTAAACTCCAATACTTGATTTCTCAATTTTTTTCATGCAGTTGGAAAACATTTTCCAGTAATTTTCCCTAATAGGTTAAACGGTATATATTCTGAACACTTGAAAGTTTAAGAACATCTTTCTGTCACTACCATAGATAAACATCTTGGTTTTTCATAAAACTATTAAACACAATATATTTTTTCCTTAAAATTCTATAGATAGAATTTCTCCACTGTCTTCTGACATATGGAATTGAAAATAAGATGTATGACACCGACTGATATTTCCCCCTCTTATAATCTGTTTCTTTGGCCTAGATATTGATAGAACTTTTCTTAATTATTGCAGTACAATAATTTGACAGTAACAAAAAGAAAAAGTAATTACTGCAAGGTAAATAAAATATTCTTCTATTATGCCTCTGATTATTGTCTCATTTCCACATTTTTGCTTTCTCTTTGGGGCACATCTATTTCTGCCCCCCTACTCTCTATTCCCTTACTCTGCTCTTTTTATTCAAAGTATTTATCATTCCTAACATATTATATATTTCTATGTCCCCATGTCTATAATTCTTCATCCCTCCACAGGATGTCAGCTCTGTGAGAGCACGTACAATATTTACTTTGTTCATTGCTGTATCCCTAGAGAATTGACTGAGATCTCATATACCTAGAATGTAGCTAGAATATAAATGTTTTGAGTGAATCACTGAAATCATATATATTGGGCCATCATTTTATCCTTAATATAATTGATTGTCTCATGTTACACATTATAATTTTCATCTGCATTATTAAGAACTGCTCAAATTTCTTCTTTTTATCACAGATTTTATTTTACTTTTTTAGCCCTAGTTCTACTCATTACTGTCTCCAATGTGGGATTTTTCTTTTTTTAGATTCTTAGCAGTTCTGTCTTACCTCTCTCCCTTATCTCTTCCTGTATTCTGCTCTTTTTTCATAGAAGTCATGCCTTCATGACTGTGTTGAGCTCCTAAAATTCTTCCAAGGTGCGTGCACGTCTATGTACCTATTTTTTTTTTTTTTTTTTTTTTTTTTTTTTTTGTGTCGCACCCGGGCCTCTCACTGTTGTGGCCTCTCCCGTTGCGGAGCACAGGCTCCGGACGCGCAGGCTCAGCGG
>NW_006789439.1:184583-218046 GCF_000442215.2 Lipotes vexillifer | reverse complement strand
TTTTTTTGCGGTACGCGGGCCTCTCACTGTTGTGGTCTCTCCCGTTGCGGAGCACAGGCTCTGGACACGCAGGCTCAGCGGCCATGGCTCACGGGTCCAGCCGCTCCACCCTACACCCTACAAGTACATAGGGAAGCCCTATGTACTTATCTTTAAACAAAAGATAATGGGTAACAGTTACAGGCATTGCTACCAGAGTTCATCTGCTTCACATGACCAAGTCCTGTGACTATCTTGGGACTACCTTTCAAAGAAGATCCTATGACTTGATTAGTTTTGAAGACTTCCTATCCAGTTTCTCTAGGACTTTCAAGATCTGCCTATATGTAGAAGGAGGAAGGAGGCATGGTGGAGACAGGAGCGAGAGTCTAGAGCAATGAAGTATCCTCCTCCCTCAGTCTCAGGCAGTCTTTATGATATAAATTTCAGGCACAATAAAAATAAGAAACCTGGCCAAAGTTTTCTTAGGGGAATTCCTTCTGATGTATATGTAGTATGTAATTCTTCAAGACTATTAAATTGCCCATCAGACTTAGTTGTCACTGTTTTTGTAAGGTTTGACATTTTTAGTGTATCTCCTTAAGAGTTCATAAAGGCTGGAAAAGGCTACATTTTCATTTTAATTAAAGTAGTATTCAAGTTTTCTGACATATTATATACTTCTAATGAAATTATCTTAAATACCACATGAAATGTGGATACTATTTACCATGATTAAACTACTAACTAAAATTAATAATTATTTATTTATATGTCTTTCTTCCTTTCCTTCCCTGGGTAGTCATTATTTGCCACCTACCAGCTGGTAGTGAAAATCCATAATGATTCATTTTTAACCCAGATTATTTAAAATATTAATATTTTAAAATTTATATATGCCAGGCTTTTTCATATTATGTATGTCTGATTTTTCACTTGCAATATAGAAAAAATGACTTTGTAATGAAAATGACTTTCCCTTTGCTTATGAGCAACTATAATAAATCTGTTTCTTGGAAACAGTGTCAAAGATACTCCAGACACCCAAGCCCACATTAATTTCTCCTTACTGCACATTCACTCACTAACATGCAATTCAGTGCTTACTTATTTGCAAACTCATAGTATGAAATGTTCTTAAGATAGAAGTGCCAGAAGGGACCTTACAGATTATCAAGTTCAATTTACAAATGAGAGAACAGAACCACAGAGACATATTCAAGATTGCAAAGCTAGCTAATGGCAGAACTGAGGCCATAACACAGGTCTTACCATTTCTTTTCCAGTTTTATTTTTCTAGCCAGATGGGAAGGTATTTAAGGACAGAGATCATGTCCTCTATGTCCTAGTAACCTCTTCCATAATATGGGTAATAAGTGAAAAATGTTGAAGAGCTGATAAATGAGGGATGATAAGCAACACATGCTTTTGTTTTTCTGTTGCTGTTCTAGCTTGACTGCATGGTTAAGTAGCAATTATGTACCATATCATAATAATGTGACAACTAAATGTGATAAACCTCAAATATGTTCTCCAAGTAAGGTCACATCAGAAAATACTTAGAAATAAAAAAATATTTTCTTTGGTTGTAATAATAATTAACAAAATATCTCAAAGTTTAGTAAGCACATCAATAACATCATCTCATTTAATCTTTCAATGGCCTTATTTAGTAAGCATTATTATTATCTCCAAATTACTAATAAGAAGAAAAATCTCAGAGACAAAGTAACTGGCTCAATGTCTCAAAGCTAATGAATAGGAAGGCAGGAAATTAAACTTAGTCCATTTCATTAAGAAGCTTAAATTCTTTCTGTCACTTCTCCACACACGAATGCTGTTTATTAAACCATGTCCAAAAACTCCTGTATTCAATACCACCAAAATGAAAATTATAATTATTACTCTCAACATTCAAAATTACTATAACCTAAGATATATTTCTTAAAATGTGTAAACTTAGTTATCATTTCTCACTAAAACATGTCAATGATTATAATAGAAAATATTGCACTGTTACATCATTGTATATAGGCATAGACAGGGTGAAGGGAAAGGTTTCCCTTTATGCAGCAGTGAATAATTAAACCTATTTAACAAATTGGAGTTAGCAACGGTAAAACTGAAAAGAGTAGTATCTTTGATAATTTTCCACATATTCCCTAAGAAATAGCTGCTCAATTTTCCTCAAAAAAAAAAAACCAAACCAAAAAAACCCTTAGGTACAGTGAATTTTTATGTACAGCACAACAATGGTTAAGGAACCACTTGGTGCAACAAGCTCTCTTTCTATACTGATGGTTATCATTGAAACATACTGCCACCTTATGACAATTCTTTTTATATCTTAATTTTCAGAAAACTCTGTTTTAAAAATAAACTCTTGCCAGGAATATGACCATGAAGTACAGAAATTATCTAAAATTTAAAATAAACAAATAAAATAAAATCCCTAGCTCTACTGAAAACAGACTGAGAGAAAAATCCTATATTTAAAATAGTATTTTTAGATTTTGAATAACACAATGATTTTGATGACATGATGTAAGCATTTTTAAATTCAAGAGACCAGGATATAACTGATTGCATGCTAGCAATGGACTTAAATTTTGAGTCTACTTTCCAATTATAGTTTGAGACATTATATCCAAAGCTTTGGTCCCTTATTGTATCTGTCATACTGCATACACACACCCAAAAGATATAAAAATTGCAATGGTTCTGTTTGGAAGTATAGGGTAAAGAGACACTAAAATTAAGAAAGACGGTATACCTGAATAAAGTCTTTATTATGTGAAATTTACAGTAAAGCAAAATAAGTATTATTACTACTACAAATTAAAGTACTGATTTACGTATAATCCTCTTTTTGTTTCCACAGTAGAAATTTCTATTGTACCAGAAAATGTGAAGCTTTTATCCAGCAGCTGGCTTATTTTTCTCTATGGATCCAGTGATTCATGTCTGCATTGGGTTTTGTTTCTTTTTTTGCATTAGCTCCTAAGGTACTTATAGATGAATTTATGGTTCATATTTATCAAGTATATAAGAAGTCATTGTATGCATTTTGTACTCTACTATCACTCCTGGCTACACCTTATTTTTCTGCCTTATTTTTACTTTGGCCTGATAGTACCATTTACTTTCATTTTTATGTATATACTTGGTACTGTGGAATGAGTATGGATTTTGGAAGCTGAACAACCAGAACCAGCTCTAACTTTTACTAGCTGCAGGATCCTGATAAATTACTCCATCTCCAGGGTAAACTATAGATTTGTCATTCATAAATTAGGGTTAAAATACCTTCTTTGCACACAGTTGTCATAATGATTAGACAATGATTAGAGATACTTAATATCTACTGAGTGCTTGATATGTAATGCCTACTTATATAACTTAATTTCTACATTTTTATTTCAATAAAGCTTCTGAAATCAAATTGTATTTTATAATTGCAATTAATACAGTAGTATTCTTTCAAAAAAGATGTTTTTAAATCAGTGATGTCTGAGAATCTAGGAAAAACAGTATTAACTTATTGTGCTGTATTTTTATAATCACCCTCATGCTCTTTTTGAACTAAACAGAATTATTAACAAAAATATTTCAATGAACTGCTCAGTTGAAGTTAAATTATGAATGAAGGATAAACAAATAAAGGATGTAATAAAGACTCTGGTATTATAGTTTTAAGGGAAAAAGTTGACAGTTCACTAAATTTTTCTATTTTTGTTTAAAATTTGTGAGCAAAGGAACAAAACTTTAAAAAAGAATTTGTGCACAATAACACATTGCTTAGTTTAGTTACTGACTTGCTGTTTGCCCAAAGTTTTCATCAAGAGAGTTCTTACATGTGGATACCAGTGGAGACATCTGTAAAAGTTAGTGCCACATTAACTCTTCTAGGCATTGCAGCACCTGGTGACGCCACAGGGAAGAAATCATGGATACTTCTTGAACATACTG
Organism: Lipotes vexillifer; assembly: GCF_000442215.2. Classification (NCBI taxonomy): domain Eukaryota; kingdom Metazoa; phylum Chordata; class Mammalia; order Artiodactyla; family Lipotidae; genus Lipotes; species Lipotes vexillifer. The sequence continues at coordinate 214,098 of NW_006789439.1, read as the reverse complement.
CAACAGATGTCAACTCAGAAGGAGGTATATTCTAAGTTCTACCAAGCAAGTAGTATGCTACAAAACCTCATTCTATTCCTTCTTTTAACTGAAAAGAAGCCAGATGGAAACATGCAACTTGTCAAATGGCAAATAAAGAATTCATATAAATCGTATTGCATGGGTCTCTTTATGTTCAGCTTTAAATACTTGGTCGCTCAATTCTCAGAATAATTTCACTGACATTTTAAAATAAAAATAAAGATACCAGATGCTTTTCCAGGTAAAGAAAACACCACACCTCTAAGAGAACACAATAAATGTAAAGACAACGGCAATATGATTGTATCTTTAACATAATATCAGAATGAAGAAATGAGACATCATTCTAGAAGCTTAATAATGTCCAGAAGGACTGTGACTACTGCATGACTAGCCATCTCTCACAACAGTTAATGGTGCAATCTGCTTGGAGCACACAGCCACAGAAAACCAGAAAACAAGCATTTTTATTCATGATATAGCAATCCTAGCTGTGCTGCTAGGGCTAAACCTCCACCTGTATCTCCATTGCAGACTTTTATTTCCATCCATTATATGAAATTACCATAATAATTTTAAATATACTGTGGCCAGATTTAATCGTTAATCTATACAAAGATCAGAAACTAGTAATTTTGTGATATATTATTGCTACCAAAAATTACTTACGATTTTAAGATCGTAAGATGCTTTTCACAAAATTGGACATGTAATTATTCAATATTTAGAGTTCAAGCTTCACTATTTCTGAGGTGCCACTGGGAATGTGGTAATTTGCCCATCCATTCTCTTATGGCCGCATAAAAACATTAGTTGAGTACCTACCATATAACATACACCATGTATTTTTATTTACACGGAGCCATTCCTTAAACATCACTAAACATTTCTTTTATAGCTGAAGTCTAGTAGGAAAAACACCCTACAAAATCTTAAAGAGAATGATTTGTGTCAAGAATCTGAATCACATCGTAAATGGTCTCCATTGGGTATGATGTCTTAATGATGGTGTGATAGAGATCACTGAATCCCCATGAGCATTCATAAATTTCTCACTAAACTAAATTGTAGTATAAACAATTTCCTAAAAGCTTCTTAATGACACAAATTGTTTGCTTCTCTTCTACATAAAGCCTAAGAATTATATAAATGATTTTAGCAAGTGAACTCTCATTTTTCGATACCAGTAATAACACATCTTAATGTGGTTAACCAACAATAAGCAGTATTTTATTAACAATATCATCCACTTTTCAAATGCTTAAAATTTTACGTTATTTAAATACAACAACCACATCATTCATGAGAAATAGACATCTTTACACCCAGCACTACAGATGAGAAAGCTGAGCCTCACAAAGGTTCAGAGAGCTACCTAAGATCACACAGAAAGTAAGAATACTGGGGTTTTGACTAACTGATTCATGTTTGTGTCCAGCCCATGTCTCATTCCAGTCCTTTATCCCTTGATAAAGCTTTTAGGCACCGAAGTTAAATACTAGAATGTACTCTTCAGTATACATTGTAAAGGAAACTTCAAGGGACAGAAAGACGGCACTTAAGATGTTGAGGCAGGAAACCCAGCCACTATTTTCCACTTTCTCTCTTCCTTATCCTCTCCCACTAATAGATGCACAATTAAACCACTGCAAACAAAGAAGTTCTATGTAGGAGGTGTAGTTCCTACTGCCCAGTTTCTGGGAGTTACATAACTCACTGTAGGAGATATACTCATAACTACTACTTTTACAATCCTCACTTCTTTGCAAGTCGTTTTACCTCGCCTTTCTTTTCACACCATCATCCCATTTCCTTCTGTGGCACCAGAGAGCTGCTGTGGTTAACAATATAAACGATGACAGTCACTGCAGCCTTGCTTGGCACATGCTCTATGGAAGGTCCTCATCCTAGTAGCTACCTCTTTCCCAGAAAATGGAAGCCTACCACAGAGAGCTCTTGATTATCTGCAGGTAGAACATCTGCATTGGGAATTACCCGTTTGCTCCAGACACTGCCGGGCACACACTTTTCTTCCCACCCTACCAAGCTGCATTCCAATTTCATTCAGTTGCCTATTTACACTTAAAACTTCCAACAAAAGTACAGAAAGTGAAAGTGGTGAAAAGGCAAGGGGGTAGGTGGGAAGGCCCACTCAGAAAAAGGCCATAGAATCATACTACTATTGTATATATACCCACTCTAGCATTAATAGGATTAGTCAACTAAGTGCCTTAAGTCATTTATAAAGAGTAAACTATTTTCCTTGCCTACATTTGAAAAACAGAATAAATGACTAAACTCCTTTTCTGCATTTGTCTGTATGAATCAAGCCTTAGAATATATTCCCTGAATATCAGCTGGTAGTACCATCAGGGTGTTGCTATGGTTCTTTGTGACTCAAAAATATAAAATGTGAATCAACACAATGAAGGCACAATCCTAGAGAAATGTGCAATGATGTGACAGGCACTCAAGAATTCTTGGAGAGTGGGGGAGTGGTGGGTAAGGGAGAAGCACAAAATGTTAACATTTATAGTTCCTGTGTTACCTATCTCTCAAACATTCTGTTCCTAGTTCTTATAGAATCAAGACTATGGAACATAAAAACAGAATAGAAAACTTTGATCTTGACAAAATAATTTCTGAATAATTATGACTATAAGTGATTGGCCTCTTCTACAATATTAAGAACTCCATGGCTCAGTTTTATGTAGATATGTATTGATCATCTTATTTTAAAAAATCCTTCTTATTAAAAAAAAATATTTTTATACAAGTGGACTCGGACCATAGGAAATAAAATGTACTTTCATTCTTGTGTTGAAGGTGAAGGGGTTGTTACCCCAGGAATGATGTTCTTACTTTCAGGCAAGAATAAGAAGGCATCATTTCTTGGGGATCATAAAGCTGGAGATAGAACCTCATGACAACTTGTTCAATGGAAGGCCACACCTCCCTTAAGATCAGTACTTTATCCTAAATCCCAGACTTGTCCCCAAGTCAGTAATAGGAAACATCAGCTTTTCCACACAATCCCTCATACTTCTAATAAAATCATGCTTCCCATGGCAACAGATGATATCTTAGGAGAGGCAAGTTCATAGTAGAAACAATACACATAATTGTGGTTTAACGAGCAGGACTGATACTACACTGACCTTATTATCCTCTTACATTTTTTGTTAGGGGTAGTAGTAATAGTTCACAAGAACATGAGTCACGTTATGGTATAACCAATCTGATGCGAAATATTTGATCACATTTGAATTTCTATCCCCAAGAGACAAAAAAAATGTTCAATATAGAAGGAATAGTAAATAAAAGCAAAACTAAGGACATCTCAATTCCCAGTGATCATTCTCTCTCCAAGCAGTAGTGTTTCCTTAGGCATGAGCCATGCTTTTCCTTTTCCTTTTTTTTCAAATTACTCTTACAGTGAAAATAAAACCAATTTTTCAACTTTTCATAACAACATTTGAAAGTATAGATATCTATTCAGTAACCCAGTCTCCCTGGCAAAAAGCTCTAGGGATATATGAAGAAGCTCTTTAGAGGAAAAGAACATACAGAACAAGGGAATACACTTAAGTCTCTAAGTGTATTAAGGAAAATGTAAATATATACAATTTTACAAGACTAAACCATTGTCTTCAAGAAATGGAGCACACAATGTATTCGGGGGCGGGGGAGGTTCTCATTTAATACAATAGGCTATGAATCAACCAGATTATACATTTCCTCTTACTTATAAGGGCACTAGGGAAGCACTGTTTCTCATAGATGGTTTATATTAAAAAACACAGCCCCTCTCTTTGCTCCCCTTTCAGAATACTCTCTAACTACTTCTATGAAAAACATGCGAGGGATTCATATTACCTGACTAAGCTGACAGATGTTATCCAAAGTGCCACTGTTATGAGACTGTGATTTTGACAGTCATCTATATCAACTTCTTAATGTCTCATTTTTCACAGGGTTAAGTACACAGGAACAAAGGTAGACAATACATAAAAAAGTGTGTCCAGAGGAATTTTAACACCAACAGAAGCTGGGAAAGTAATTCCTGTGTTGCTAACTTTTGTGTCAGGAAATAATGCAGAATTACGGTGTACATGGCGCTCTAACTTTAGTAAACACAATGAAATTTATTAGATTTTTGTTGTGTAATGAAAATTACATTTACATCTTGCTGTTTAACAAAATCATTAAAAGAGAATATAACTAACTTAGACTTTGTAGAAGGAAAAAAATATAGCAGAAAAATTAAAATATACTTGCCTTTCCAACAAGCTTCAAACACCACTGAAGTCCATTAAACATTTAATTTAATTAATATGCCTATTTCCTTGGTGATAACATTTACTGTTATAACATTTACCATGTTTTAATATGCTTTACTGAATATGAGAAAGATCAAATATGTATCTTTTGGAGTATGTACCAGAGATATACACACATTTCCTCTACTAGTATCATATGAAGCAGCTTGGGCCATTGTTTTATGCTATGCATATTATTCATTTTGAATATATATTTAGAGTAGTATTTTCCAAGTGGAAGAAGATAACTACTCACACGCAACTGTGATTCAAAGCTTTCATTTAGGCAATGACGCCCACCCATCAATAGTCTTTCATGCCATATGTTTTTATGGCAGTTCTCTAAACACAAAGGGAACCTAAATATTCAGTGAGTTTCAAGCACATCAGACACCTCTGTGTTTATTAATAGACCTTTATGTGAGTTGAAAGAGAAAGATGACCTTTCCTTATAGGTCACTGCCTCCTAATTGAAATAATGAAATAATGCGTGCCCAATTTGGCCTTTAAATCTTAGGTCAACGATATGCCTCAGCCAAATTAAAAAAAAAAAAAAAAAAAAGGCTCAGCATTTCTCCAAAAATACTCAAGACAACCTAACAAAAGAAGAATGGCATTTAAATCTTATTACTCGGAAAAGAACAAAGGCAATTGTTTTTAAAAAGCATTCCCTTCTCTTTTTATAACACGTTTATTAGTAACCATTATTTTACCAATCCTATCAAATATGATGGTTGGTGCCCAAAAAAATTTAATGGTATTTCTAAGGAAATCCATGCCTTCTCCAAACACAAAAGTGAAAAAAAAAAATAGGGTGATATGTAAAAATATTTACATTTGTGACGTGTGATTAGCCTTCATTTCTACACAAAAGATATCACCCTTGCAAATATTTTTTTATAAAGCAGAAAGATAAAATGTGTCCAGTCCACTCTGAATTACTGTAATGTTCTCATTTAAAACCACCATCTGTCAGAGATAATCTTATTTTATACCAAGGGAACATCCATTAAATATTCATCCTCCTCATCCTGGAAACACGCTCATACAAGATTAGGGCCCTACCTGAGGAGATATGAATATTAGTCATTTTATTAGCTCGTCTCTGAATGAACCTTAGAATAGACACCTGAGAAGTTTACACCTAAAGAGTATCATTCTTTTTAGGCTAAAGAGTGTGATTTCTGAGGGCTGCTATTAATTTACACATTCTGAGGCCAATGAGTTAATTTACACTATCTTGGCAACGAGCAGTTACCACCTATTTTGTTTGATTTTAAAATAGCAAAAATTTGCAAAGGTAAAGTTTGTTAAAATACAGCATATACCTGCAAGAATTTGGGTGGAAATAAAAAGCTAATGTTGGCATAACTGCTGAGGGGGAAAATTGGGTAAATCGTTCTCTTTTTGCATGGACGTTCCTAACTTCTAGACTACTTAATCACAGCTTCATAATTTATGCTTTATTTCCCTGGCTTTGGGGAAAAAAATACACAGGTCACTGTGAACTAAGAGCAGTCCTTAAAATATTCATGCCGCCTTCTATTCTTCATACAATAGTAATGAGAAAATTGAACATTTTGTTCAATTACAGAAAAAATTACCAAAAATTTCAAGTTATATATGCAGACAAATCATATGTAAATTCAAGAAGAAAATAAAGCCTCCCCTCTCATTTCACAGATTTCCCAGGAGGATACTTCACATAAGCAGTAAAAATATTTGAAAGCATAACTCAGTAAGTCATAACTGCATCTATATCTAAAGTGAAATGGAAAAAGTGAGACCTTCATCCTAAACAGTGAAATAGGTCATAATGACACTTTGGAAAGAAAGAAGTTTCAAGATGCTATATCATAACTGCTGGCTTACATTGTCAACCTGCACTTCTAGTCTTCATTTAGAATAGTGGCAGTCTTTCATGGCAAGGTTCCCCTGCTATTCTGTAATACATGAAAAAGAAGAAAGAGGTCTATTTACAAGATTCAGCTTACCCGTAGGCAGAGAAGTAGCAAACACTTTAAAGAACGATTCTTGGCAAAGACTAGAAGTCTAAGATACAAAATTCAAACTAATGATCCTTCTGCAATTTTTATGATGTCCTTTACTTTAAAAAAAAAAAAAAAAGCTAAACTCTGAACAAACAGAAGTTCAATTGAGTAAAACTATGGTAATAAACGTACTTTTAAAAATAGAGCTAACGACTCTCAAAATGTTCCTTTCTGAAAACAGAAGATATTTATACGTTAAGTGCTAAAATATAAGTGTGCATTAACATTGATATTATCATTATCAGTACCTCTGCACAGAGTTCACTTTGCCATTGACTGTTATTGGTCACCTACTGCACACATTTGAAAGACAAAGTTTAATAATAAGTCTTCCCCTAGGGAAAATTATACCACAGTGGGGAAATATGCATGAAAAGGTTGAAATAATCATTGCAGTACAATGTAAAAAGTACTTTATTATAATATGTGATAGATTTTCTTCAGAGGGTACCAACAATCCCTCCCATCCTTGTATGTGCATGCCACTTCTCCCTTTAAGAGATGGGATCTTCCCTCTTGAATGTAGACTACATTTGTGACTCCCGGTGACCAATAAAATGGTGGCAGAAGTGCCACTGAACCAGTTTTGAAACAAGGCTTTAAGGGGCTCAGCAGCTTTTACTTTTGCTCTCTTAGAATCTAACCGCAATGCTATGTGATGCTAGTTTAGCCTATTGGAGGATGAGAGGCCATGTGGGAGCGCCATGTGAGTGAGACCATTCTAGTATTCCAGCGCCAACTGAGGTCCCACAGGACTGCAACCACACAAGTGAGCCCACATAAGAACAGCAGAACTATCCAGCTGAGTCCAGCCAAAGGAATTATAAGAAACAGTAAACTGTTGTTTTAGGCCACTAAGTTTTGGGGTGGTTTGTTATGTAACAATGGATAAATGATATAAAATAAGGAAAAAATAATCATGGTGTTCATAGACCTATAGAATCTAATCTAATTTTTCCAAGAATAATCTGCTAGTAAAGGACAAAAAACCAATTCCCCTGAATTTCCACCCAAGATGCAAGTATAGTGCAAAGGCAAAAATACAAGCTCTATTCTCAAGTTGAACAAAAAATCCTGTGGCTGAATATGAATCACATTAACCAATACAAAAGATGACCTACATTGGTGGGACACATTAGTATCCTCACTCAATAATAAATTCACAGTGATCCAGAATCTGGCAAAGATTCATGTAACAGCCCCAATTTAAAACATTACAAATAATTTGTTAACTATTCAGTATTAAAATTTTGAAAGTGATATCCACATATTATATTTCAGAAACAAATATAACAGGACCATACAAGCTGAGCCTCCTTCAAAAATGCTTTATATGAGATATGGCTTAATGATAAGGCTTCTGACTGTACTGGGAGCTTCAATCATTGAACAGCATCTCTTTCTTTTCTAAAACTGAATGATAAGCTATTACTCACATACTTACTATTGATCACTAGGATACAAAAACCTGTGTGGTAGGTTCTAGTAGTTTAATTTCTGGGAAAATAGTTTGTGAACATGAATTTTAGGTTTTTCTTCCCAGAAAATAAATCATATTTTTTATTATAGATGTTAAGCAAAATTTTAAATAGCCCCATTTCTTTTTTTCTGCTTTTCTCTCACCTCCCACACTTCTTTCTCAGCCCATGGGATCTCATGCTGGCCTGAGTTCCTTTTGCTATTTCACAATTTTCTCAATTCCTCAGAAGAGCAATATTTGAATAACAAAATTAAGTATAACATAAATATGTCTTTTTAGATACATCTCCCAAAGGACTCCATGTCCCCAAATCACTCAACTCTTTTCCCCAAATCAACACGTTCAGTCTCTGAATACAGCTGGTATCAGTTATTAGCAAGAAAGCTTCAACACATGGCTAATAAAAATACCTCTTTAAATCTCTGATAGACTTAGAGATGGATGCTTTGAAAAATCAAGGAGGGCGGCCTTCAATAGTGCAAGGGAGAGAATCAAGTTAAAGAGCAGAGAATCACAGCGGCAGTACCTGAGGATCTGTGCAAGAGGGAAGGTGTGCCTTACAAAATGTGAATGATGCCTCTTAAGAAACTGTGGGTATAACTGACCTGTCATATTGGGTATTTATTTATAATATATATATAACTCTTATTTATACACTTTGGATGAACCAACTGCCTATTTGAGAGGTTACTAAGGATCCACATTAACAGGAAGTTGGAATGTGTGTTTTAAATCCTTCACTCACCTCCCTCAGAAAATCTTCAGTAATTTATCCACTGCTTACTAACAATTTCTAAGAACTCTTTCTGTTGATGGAGAAAAGTGATAAATTCTGTCTCAAAGTTACACTCTGGGCTCAAAACAGATACTACTCATAGATCCAAGCGACTTCAGAATTATGCTCCTTTTAAACAGAAAAGGTGTTGCTGGAAGAGGACACTCTTTTTGCCCAAGAGGGAGAGCAATGATATTAGCATTTTAGTCTCTAAAAGTTCTTTCTTACACATATTGAAAAGGATGGTACGACGCCTGAAGGGATTCCACATCAGGACCCAGGAGAGAACAGATTTTCTACAGAATCTAGGCATTTCAAACAGAAGTACCATGTTTCCACGGAGGGCACAGAATATTCTGCAACAATGTGATGTATATGGTTCTCTTACTTTTTTGACATTTGTTTCAGAGCAATTGCCTGAATACATTCTTTTTTTTTTTTTGGCAAAATGTGGATAATAACGTATGTTGAAAAAGTAAAAAACAGTGTGATTATTTTCTATCATTTGAATATTATTTGTTACTCTCTTTACATCTCTTCTTTACCCTTCTTTACAATTCTTCAAAATATTAGGTTTATGTATGATCATTTATATTGGAAAAAGTAGAATTACTACAGAGGACATTCTGTTGAGTTCAAAATATTCAATTAGGAAAAAAAATCGATACATCATTTACTCACATTTATTGTCATTAAAGATTATCTACAAGTATCACACAGTAAATGTCCCTATTTGCTTTAGTATAAACTGCAATCAAAAGGTTTCCAATTATCTATTAAATTATCATAATATGTTTTATAAATAGATAAGCTACTCTATTGAGCTTACAACTTCTTTATTAATGTTTATACATTCAGTCAGGAAATAGGCAGTTGGTTCATCCAAAGTGTATAAATAAGAGTTATATATATATTATAAATAAATACCCAATATGACAGGTCAGTTATACCCACAGTTTCTTAAGAGGCATCATTCACATTTTGTAAGGAACAACTCTTTTTTGTACCGGGGATGTCTGAGATCTGTGATGCACTCTTATTAGATGCCAAAGCACCCCACCCATCATTGTGACAACAACCAAAAATGCCTCCCCACGTTTTCAAATACCCCCTGAGGGGTAATAACACCTACTCCCCCAGTTAAGAATTACTAGATTCACTTTATAATTCAGGAGGGAATAAAAATCTTTTACAAAACTGAAACCAATGAAACCTCTACTTAACTTGGAAACCACAGTACTCTGCTTTCACAACTGTAGCATTAGCAGTACTGTAACAAGTTTTATGGTCTAGTGTGTATTTATAGTATAGCTGTGCTAAACATTTTTGAAGCAGTGAGAAATTTGCATTTGTGATAATGCAGAAAGCTTACAGGGAAACTATGCTTACGTCTAGGAACTATATCATGGTCTGCTCATGAATCAATTGGCCCCAGGTACAGTTCTTTTTACTACTCTAAAATCCCCTTTCTTTGAGAAAAAGAATATTTAAATGTTACACTAAACTAATTCATTCCAATCAGTATCCCACATTTGTGGACAACACGAAAACAAATATTTTATAGACTTGTCTAAAACTATTCTGATCACTGAAATTTGTCCAGTTAAATATTCAGCTACATCAATATTTTATTAGACCTTTCTTTTTTTGTTAAATTGTGGGGGAAGACAAGGAAATAGGAATATAGAAAAGGAGTTAGTAATGGGAAAAGAGAAAAAAACAAAATCTTCTTGATTTTTAATTGCTCTAGGAAGTACAGTGTTCATAATATTTTGGGTTTAAGAAACTGATTTCAAAAAATTATAAGTATTTTTAAAATGAGGGAATAAATTGATGTTTCTAATAGCTCTCAAAGAGAACCTTCTTCTGCTAACACTTTTATGCAGTCATAATGCAGTAGAAAGATACTTCAACTGATAATTGTTCATTGTAGGCCCACTAAATACAAAGAAGGACTATACTATCAGAAGACCTTAATCAGAGGTACCTTCCTGACATCAATGTAGTCATAGGACTTTGCCCCACTCCCAGAGTAAAAAAGAGAAAGATACTGCTACTGACTCTTCAGTCTGCAGCTGGCCTTTCTTGTGCTAAATACTTTTTATATATTTTTTTCTAACTTAGTTCCACAGCATTTCAGCAGCAGCACCTCCATTTTACCAAAGATGAAGCTAAGCCTCAAATATGTCACACCACACATAAGTGTCATTAAAATAATATAAGAAAACTGATGATTAATAAGATAACCAGAAAACTCAGTTAAAGTCATGCTCCTTTATGTAAGTTATCAGTCTTGGGTAATTTCAAAATGGGTAGCAGAAAAATATAGGAGAGAAAATAGTTTCTATTTGTACTTTCCTATCCTCTCTAAAAAGAGATTCAGCAACTGGAGGCAGCTTACTACATATTCATCATAATTCATTCACTCATTCAACAAATGTATCTACCTACAACAAATATGATCATATTATTTTATTCCATCATTTATCAATTTTTTAAATGCTAGGGATAGTAATTTAAAGTGTTGGAATAATAAATAACTATGCAATCAACTATTGAACATTTAGTGAAAAATATTAACTGTAAGTCATATGTGGGTCCTTCTAATAGAATACATAAAATGTATTAAAAAGCAAACTAAAGTAGAATGGAGAATAGTATACATTACGGCAAATAATCAGAACAAATATTCCTACATAAATTTGACTTTACCTTTATATTAACAATTTCACTTTTTGACATAGCAAATAAAATTTTGCATTCATCACTGCAGTTTTTTTAAACAATGAACACAGCATACACACTTTTATGCATAAGAGTGCTTAACTTTTAATATATGTATGTGCTCAATAAAGATAGTATAAAATAGAAATCTCATTCTCTGAGGAAGTTATTTATTAAAAATAACTGTTATAGGGCTTCCCTGGTGGCGCAGTGGTTGAGAGTCCGCCTGCCAATGCAGGGGACACGGGTTCGTGCCCGGCCCGGTCTGGGAGGATCCCACATGCCGTGGAGCGGCTGGGCCCGTGAGCCATGGCCGCTGAGCCTGCGCGTCCGGAGCCTGTGCTCCGCAACGGGAGAGGCCACAACAGTGAGAGGCCCGCGTACCGCAAAAAAAAAAACTGTTATAATAATGATTACATGTCTCATTTTGTTGTACCAAGATATAATGAAATACTACTTATTATTCTAATAAAATGCAATAAAAATGATCTTTCCCTGTGTTACTGTTGTGATTTTAAGGTCTCCCCATAAATCTCCTACTAACAAAAACGGTACTTCATCAATCGATGCCCCCATTAAAGACACAGCAATGATGGTGACGTCTGAAAGCTTTTACTGTACTGTACAGTTTAAAATTCACTTTCTCTTTTAATCTACATATCAATTCTGTTAGGTAGATATTATTATTATCCCCCATTTTACAGACATAAATATTGACACTTAAGGAATTCTTTTTTTTTATTGTGTCAAATTACACAGCTAATTAAGGAAGTTAGGTAACATTCATTTTTCTTCAGGGCTTTTAATCACATTAAATGGATTCCTCTATTCAACATATGGATTTAATTTTCTATGAAAATAATACTGTAATTTCTCATTCCACACTAATCACAAATTTAAAATATCCTCTCAATACACCAGGAAAATCTATGTTTTAGTACTTATATAGTAAACATCCTAATTATGGATGTGACTCACATAAATAAGTTTTCACCCCACTTCACTGTAACTCTTTCTTAATGCCAGTATAAAAATTACTCTTTATTGTTACTTGTGAAAAAAGACATCAGGGAGATTCTGAACCAACAAAGGAGGAAAATACAGGAAGGGAAGGGGAAAGAAAGATAAGGAGGGAGAGACAGAGAAACAGAGAGAAGAGAGAACAAACATCCAGCAGTAGTGATATGAATTATTTTTTTAGTTATCACAAAAGTAATAATTACACTGTAACTCCATGGGAACAATGGTAATTTCACAGTAGCTCACGTTACTGTTATCATCCTATATCCTGATAACTGTGAAATTAATTTGTGGCACTACTCTAAGTGTTGGCCATAAGCTGTTCCCTTGGTAACAGTATTATGCTACCATAGAGAAGGAATATTTGGCAGCAAAATGGACAGCAGCAAGCTGGTAATACATGGGAAAGCTTCTATCTAAATACACATAGCATAGCAATCACCTTTGGAGAAACTACATGGCTTTCCAAAAGAGTTCCCTCTGTTCACTGTCCAGTATCTGTTGACTATAGTTAGTTCAAATGAATAGCAGGTAATGATCAAATTACCAGTTCATATTTAGTAACAGGGCCTTCTTATCTTTAAAAAATTGCAAGGAGAAAGTACAAAAATGTATTACGTTTATCTTGCTCTCTTGTCTCTTTCCTCCCCTGAAATTATTACATGCCATTAGAAGCCACACCAACGTATACACAAACACACAAACATACACAGTTCAATGAAAAGCATGCATGCAGCTGATAGCTAGGCAACCCTTAGGTATAAACAAAGATACTAGGCATATCTTTAAAACTATTTTGCTTAAGGATATTCATTTAAGAAGGAAGATCTTTTACATCTGCAGTCTACTACCTTCAAAGTCACAGAAGGAAAAGTTGAACATGTGGCCAAAAGTCTAGTAGCTTACATTTCTACTTTATCTTTTTCAACATAAAATATTGAAGAGAGTATACACTAAAGTGGAAGAGCATAACTGTGTGATACCACAAGAAATGCTGAATTAGAGATGTGTATTTTAAAAGCCATGCACCCCAAGCTTTGGATGGCTTAACAACCCAGAGGCAAAGGGCAGATTCTCCAACTCGCCCCTTCTTTCATAACACTAAGCAGGCTGAATACCACTCCAGGACAGCAACAAATTGGCTGAGCACACTGTTTAGATTAGCTAACATTTATGTATCTGTGCTAAACTAAGCATCATGAGACTGGCACTGTTTTGTCATTTTTCAGATGGAAAATTCAGATATGAATTCTTCAGAGTTCAGTAAGTCTATTTTAAAATCTATTTTTGCTTTTGATATGATCAAACTGTACCTAGAGATATAACTGCATCTTAATATTTATGATAAGCTTTTGCTGAGTAATATTTTCCGTATATATGCAATGCAAGGTCAATAGAAAGTCCTTTGTTTGGCGTGTCATAGATTCCTGTCAGCCTAACTTCAGGGACTCTTAGGTTCTGACAAGTTCTGCAGAAAAGTTAAATCACAGACAGAAATGTATTAAGCTTAGTTGGCTCCTACACACCAATCTTTTTTTTCCCCAAAGTACCTGGCACAGAGTAGGTTTACAATATTTGTTGAATAAATATTCTCAAAATCCTATGTGGCCATATTCCCCATAACGACATTGTCCTAACCTACATTTAGAGTCATCTCCTCTGACATCTATTTCTCCAGAGTTATTCTCCTAATTTAGATCTCTGGATAATCTCTCTGTAATATCTTGGAAAAGATCAATGAGAATAGGAATTATTGGATATTATTTTATTTTATTTTTATAAGAACTAACCACACATAGGCTAACCACAAACTAAGCTAATAAACCATGGTTTAACAGAATTCTCCATAATAACCCAATAAATAGTGAAATAGTTTTTGCTATTAGGAAGTTACCACCTATTCAGTGTATGACCATGGGCAAGTTTCTTGACCCACTTGAATCGCAGTATCTTCATACATAAAATGGGTATAATAATAGTACCTACCTCATGGGATTATTATTAGGGAGAAACAAGATGACCCACGTAAAGTATTTAGCATAGTGTTGAAAAACAGAAAGATCATATTAAATGTTTATGTTATTGTTATAATATTATATTAAACACAGCAAAAGTATCGATACTTAAGATATATTCACTTCAGTGCTTAAAGTTTTATCTACTATGTCACCTAGCCTGGATATGTTCCAAAACCTTTGCTGAATAATCTTCTTTGAACCAGGAACTAAAGGTGGTATTGAAAAGAAACAGATTTTGGTGTCAAGCAGACAAGAGTATAAGTTATAACTTTGTCACTTAAGAGAGTTCTCATCTGCAAATTATTGAAGCTCCTTGAATGTTAATTTTCTATTAAAAAGGGTGGAGATTATAAGTGTCCACTATCTTCTTCTGATTTTTAGAATAAAATTCATACTCCTTTCAATAGCCAATGGGTCGTAGAACTCATCTTCCTCCACCAAACTCCATCCACGTTGCTTTCTTCAGAGTCCTCATACATGCCAAGCTTGATATCCATTCAAGGTGAGCCTGGAAACCCACATACTTTACCTCACTGGTACACCTCCCCTCACCCATGGAAAGCAATATGGAGGCATAGAGGATTTATATAATGATTAGTCGGGCACATTGTGTCAACTGAAATAAGGTTTCCAGGAAGTTTGTATATTTGAGTAACTTCAGTATTTCTTGGGAATCGCAAATGATTATCCTAGCCTTACAATAAAATGTGACCCTGATTTGTGTGATCAGTAAGCAAATTTTCATGGAAATTACTCAGTATATGACAGTAACTTCTAGAGGCAAATTTATACCTGCATGAATAAGTTCTCATCCTGAAAAACAAAATTACCTTCTGGAAGTCCATGCTAGTTATCTGAAATAACAAAGGTGAAGTACAAACTATGTGATCCATCATAACGTGAAATAAACATGTATTGCTACTCTGTGACTCTGGTCTTTATCTCTGTCTGACCCATTTCTTGAGATTATTACCTCAAGATGCTCTCCCGTGGAGTTTTCACTGGCAATACTTTAATCCAGTTTCTTAAAAATCCATAACAAATTACTAGGGTCTCAATGACTCAACAACACTCCTATGTTTCAAAAAATGATACATAAAAAACAAAATCTACAGTAAGTGTGACTAAAGTATTTTACACCTGCAGTGTTGAATTGTTCCATTGGAGGAGAGCAGGAAAAACTGTAAGTTCACTTATGCCAAAACGAGAACCTTGTTGCCACTTTAAAGTGTATTCTCTCTGAATTTACTAATTCAAAATCCCACAATTCCAACATGAATCTCTTAGCCTCCCATTCTGCTTGCTCAGTTTCCCAGTTACTACTGGTCTTTATGTTCTTCAAGATCTCTGCTATACTCTGTGTTGAAAAATAGATAAAGTGAAGACACGCAGAACTAGACTATCAAATGGTTCAAGTCCCTGATTTGTTATTCATTATCTGTGTAACCGGAGGCATGGTTCTCTTAACTGTGAAATTAATGTAAGAATAATACCTTGAATTTTAAGTAATAATAATACCCACCTCACTGTACTGTCACAAGAATTAAGTGAGTAATCATATGTAAAGTATTTAGAAAAGTTCCTGGCATAAGGTAAGTAAGCAATAAATTACAGCTATTATGATTGAGTCCTTCATTTTTTCTTTATCTATTTTAGTTCCTCCCTTTTTTTACTTAAACTCCATTTTAATGATTTTAAAGAACCTTCTATAAAGATGCCTATCCCCTTGTTTCCCAGTTCTTCCATTATGCCTTTCTTAGAAAATTCATATTCTGAATGAAAACTTTCACGCCCACAGAGAAAACCATATATACATGCAGAAAACCAGCAACATAATATAGCCAGTGTCACCAATTATCTGAGCTCTCGAGACTCCACAGAAACAGGACCTATTTCTTTGGTCAACTTCTCATTCTTCCATTCTCCAGAACAACTATGGAAAACTTTCATCTTTCCTCCTCACTGCTAAGCCATTTCTGTTCCATTCCTTTACCCTCAGCATGATAACCTTCCTTTTTATTTTTGTGACAAAAGCCTTTAGTTGGTGCTCCCTAACAGAGCTGTCACCAATTCCCTAAACCTGCTTGTAATGATCACTGCTTTTCTTCTGCCCCTTACCATAACGGTGTTTCTGGTCCTCTTCCTATCAAAGGTGAATCCCCACAAATGTAAATGGATTCCATCTCCTTCTACTGTCTCTAAAGTCACATGCTTTCAATTTTCACCTCTTCTTTCATCTCCTAGAACCTCCTTATTAGCATCTAATTATTTTTAGTCACTCCAATGTAATAACATTCTTCTCTGAATCCTACATCTCCTTCCTCCTATGAACAGCCAAAAAGTAGAAAGAAGTTTGTTGTCTATACTGACCATCCCCATTTTCTTCCTGCCCACTTATTTATTCATTCATTCCACAGTCTATTCCGGTCCACTTTCTGCTCCTACTTCTCCATGGATACACTCATGTTACTAAGTATGTCCACGCCATTCACTCCAGAGAATACGTTTTCAGATCTCCTCTTACTTAATCTTTCAGAAGCATTCAATAAAGTTGTCTACTCTCTCCCTCTTAAAGCACTCTCTTTCTTTCAACTTTAAAAATAGTATAATTTCCCCTTGCTTTTTTGGTCATTCCCCAGTCTCCTTTGTTTTCATTTGTGTTTTCCCACTCCTTTCCTAAATAATTGTTAATATTGGAGTTCTTCAAGATTCTACTGTGGTCTTTTGTCTCATTCTACACTCATTTCCATGGCTTCAATTATATCTCCATACTTATCATCTTTATGTCCTGCATTCTCAGATCTCCACACTACAATCCATCTCTGTCCTTATCTTTGGGCATGTATGTCAAATATAATTATTAATTCCTTCATTGTTCATTCAACAGATACATAGTGAACATCTGTCATGCCCCAGGAACAATTATAAATGGTAGGGATGTACATTGAATAAACACACAAAACTTCCTGCCTCCACACAGCTTTATTCTATTGAGGGAGTTAAATTAAACAAGTAATATAGACAGTATATTAGATAGCTGTGAATTCCCAGGAGAAACATAAATTAGGAAAGATGAATAAGAAACGTTGATGATGTAACCTGGGTTACGTTTAGATAGCAGCCAAGGAAGGTGTCTCTAAGAAGGTAAGATTGCAGTTCTTCAGAGAGAACTGAAGACTGAGAGGAAGCAAAGGGCATAAAGAATAGCAAACTCCTGTGTTCTATGAAACTTTTTATGGTTTGCCTCCTCCCTCTCTAATCGAATTTTCAGCCATGTATATTGACTATTCACTGCCTAACATTTTTTTTTAAATTTCTTATGCCTTTCTTAATTGTTTACTTTGCAATAAATGTTAAACATGATTCATTTTATTATTTGAATAGTAGTGTCTTATCTTCATGCAAACAGATCCTCTTTTAATTTATTTTAGAAGCAGGATATAAATAATAAAATAAATCAAAGTAAAATACATCAGTATGTGAGTTGAGCTTTTACTTTGTAAAGAAAGGGTACTACACTTAATAGAAAAAGAGATGCAAAGAAGCCAGATTGTAGTGGGTAGAGGTATGACTGAAAGGTAAAGACATGGAGTCACACTGTTTAGATTACTTATTCCAAAAGGTTGGCAGTGAAATGCCTTCCAGATAAATTTTTAGTTAGATACAGCACAATTCTGACAGTTGGCTCTTAGTGAATTCTTTCAGGTTTTTAAAACTATTTAATTATGAACATAAGCCTTAATTAAGACAAATCTTTCTTCTGCCTAAATAAGAAACTGCTTAAATGTCGGAGGGCAAGACTAAAAGTTTCTGTCTAAACTTATTTTACAGTCTCCACATTTACATACAACGTGCCATGCTACCAGGAACCACTAAGCACATTCTCACACAGGTTCAGGGCCATCCATGCTCCAGTAAGAACTTTGAACTTGAAGAAATATACAAGAAACCACTGAGTCAGAAGCAATTTCTACTACTCAAAGTACCATTTGTTGCCCTTTGGGTGTCCCAGATATATTCCTCAGATATTTCTGTTACCAAGACTCCCAGCTTAATCTTTGCAAGACTCACTATGTGAGATCCTGAATTTAGGGACCTTGTTCTCTTTAGTGCAGATGTCAGAGACGTCTTACTTATCCTTCATGTCTTGACTGATCTTTCTGAAATCTAGAACTTCTACCATTAAAAAATATATGTTTTACATGTCTACAAATCTATATAATGAACATATTTATCCCTCTCAGGTTATAGTCCAAGGTATGGCCCTGAAATGGCTTCAGGTTTTTTCTTCAAAAATTCTATAGGATCCTATATCAGTTTTTCTTTTTTCTTTTTTCCTTATGGTTGTTGTTGTTGCTTGATTTACCCCACCAGTGACATTTTTTTCTCAAAGTAAACTGAACTGGCTTATCAAGATATAGTAAAGTAAAAAGACATCTGCAAAAAACTTGATACAGGCAAAAGCAGTGTTTAAATGATTCAAAGTTTTGTTCTTACATGTCTTCAACATACTAGTTTATTGTTCTTTTCAAATAAACACATTATTTTCTCAAACTGAAGGTATGAAATTATTACAATAAAAGCAAATTAAATATATTAAGTGCTTTATAATTATCTCATTTATATGGCTAAGGTTATTAGCTTATATATAATGTCTTTAAAATAACTATTTGCAGTTATGTTTCAAACTGCAGATTTGACACATCAGCCAGGAGGAATGCTACAATTCCTGCCGTGCTTAACTTACTGAAACAAATAGAAAAAATCCTGCTGTGCTTAACTTACTGAAACAAATAGAAAAAACACTTTATTTTGTTTTGTTACTGTTTTACTATTTTGTAATTTGACTACCCTACAGGAAATACTCTTCTTTATATCACTGAGTTAGTATAATAATCTTGTCTCATGCTCTTCCTTTATATACAATATAAAGATTTCTGAATTATTATTTTATATGAGGGATAAAAATAATGACACAAAAAATTTAAAGATATTAACCAAAAGGTGTGTTAGAACTACTTGTAATGGCAAATGCTCCTAATAATATGACTGAATGTATTTTTTGACAATGGAAATATGGGCACACATACTTATATCCAAGTATCTATAAAATGCGACTACACAGAGATAGAGAGATAAGAAGCATTCTGAAAAAAAAAGTGTCTTCTCCAAATGTTTTAAATGAGTAACACCATATATCTTACTATTCAAAGATTACAAAGTTGTTGTTTTTTTTCCTTTCAATTATTAACTAAAATAAGGCTAAGAAGAAAAGTCTCCTTGTATACAAAGTCGTCTTGAAATTTATATCCGGAGACTATCATTTAGGGTTATATTCAGTGATGCTTATATATTATGTGTTCCATGATTAATTTTGTCAAAATAAATAACTTTTATGAAAGTGCTAATTATCTTCATAGAAGAATTAAAAACGATCTTTAGAAAATGCTTGATAACTCCACTCCATCTCTCCCTGGATTCCACACGCTAAAACCACCTTTAAAGAGAATTTTGTCACTGAAGTAAAAAATTCATTTAAAAGGTTTTTAAGCTGGAGTAGCTTTATGAACAGTTGTGCTAACAGCAATAAAATGTTATTTCTAGTGAATAATGAAAGTCTTATCACATTCTATTTAGAGAAAAAACAAACTTGTTAATATGCTAAATGTTTTTTTTTCTTAACCCTAATTCTCATTTAATGCAGACATCTTTGGCGGGGGAAGGGGTGCATATATGGTATATAACATGTAATTTGGAGCTCTATATAAATACCACCTGTTTCTTAAGTACTATCAGCACTTACTGAGGATCAGATTATAAGGTTACCAAAAAACTTTATTTTATATAAAAGCACACATAGAATTTCTTCAGGAACAGGCACTTGTGAATATAACAGTAAAGAAAAATAAAAAGGAACTAAATATAATTTTGCAAATTACATCCGACGGTATCATGTCCTAAAGCTCTGTCCCAAAACTCACTATTTCGGAGGATTTTAACATGCTATACAAATTCATTAAGAAAAATAAATAAATGCATTTATTTCATAAAACTTTAATTAGACACATCCTACAACGTGTCTTTGACATTATCTATCCCTACAGAATCTCATTGATATTTCTCTTCCTAGACCAAAGTCTATGGCATTTGATTGTGTTCACCCAGGTGTAGCATACTCAGTGATACAGAACTCTCTCCTGAGTAAAGAAGAGGGAATTAAAGAAATTAGAAGATAACGGGTTGCATATTCTAGTTGTAAAAACAGTCACTTTAGGAAAAGTAAGTGCTTAAGTGGTCATATAAAAAGCCCAATTAAAACCAATTAAGCGGGCTTCCCTGGTGGCGCAGTGGTTGAGAGTCCACCTGCCAGTGCAGGGGACGTGGGTTTGTGACCCGGTCTGGGAGGATCCCACATGCGGCGGAGCGGCTGGGCCAGTGAGCCATGGCCAATGGGCCTACGCGTCGCTCCGCGGCGGGAGGGACTGCAACGGTGAGAGGCCCGCGTACTGCAAAAAACAAACAATTAAGCTTTGCCTCTTAGGATTTGTAAACCTACACTTTTGAGCACTGAACTGAGTTGACAAGACCAATTAATAACTAATTCTTATCAAAGTAGGAAATACTTCATTTACATTTGGGATAACCTGCATGTATATTATTTTGGTTTTGAAAAAATAAACACTAACTTGACACTTGCTAAAATATTCTGTTAAAACAAGCAATGACCTGGGGCTCTATTTCGATTCATTAAATGAAATATAAATTAAAAATGTTTTGAAAAATAAGGCTCATAGACATCAAGAAGCTTACTAAAAATTACAGTCAGCCCGAGGGACAGAGTCAAAATTAAAACTCTGGAAGGATAGAAGAGCGACCAATTGAAAGGTAAAGCAAATTAATTTTGGTTTAAAGAAGCTGAGTTTTGCATGACAAACATGCAAATGTCAAATAAGCATTTAGAGCTTTGGGTCTGGGGTTCAAGAAAGTGATGTGGCAGATAATACAGATTTAAGAGACAATAACTAACACACAGACTACAAATAAAGGCAAAATAAGGAGGTGCGATCACTAAAGGCATGAATGCAAAGTGAGAACAGGACCCAAGAGGAAAAATATTTTAGAGAGAATAGGAAAAAAAAAAAAGTGGATTAAATATTCTGCTTGAGGGAAGGAGACACAAGAGGGATATGGGGATATATGTATACATATAGCTGATTCACTTTGTTATACAGCAGAAACTAACACAACATTGTAAAGCTATTATACTCCAATAAAGATGTTAAAAAAAGATATACATATAAGATATATGTATATACATATATATGTGTATATATACATATGTATATATACACAATGGAATATTACTCAGTCATAAAAAAGAATGAAATAATGCCATTTATAGCAACATGGATGGACCTAGAGATTATCATACTAAGTGAAGTAAGTCAGACAGAGAAAGACAAATATCATATGATATCCCTTATATGTGGAATTTTAAAAAAAGAATACAAGTGAATTTATTTACAAAACAGAAACAGTCTCACAGGCTTCAGAAACAAACTTATGCTTACCAAAGGGGAAAGGTGGGGGTGGGGAAGGGATAAATTAGAAATTTGGAGTTGACATGTACACACTACAAAATATAAAATAGATAATCAACAAGGACCTACTGTATGGCACAGGGAACTCTACTATTATTAGGATATTATTTAGGATAAGGATATTCTGTAATATCCTAAATGGGAAAAGAATCTGAAAAAGAATAGACTTTGCTGTAAGCCTGAAACTAACATAACATTGTAAATCAACTGTATGCCAATATAAAAGAAAATGTTTTTAATTAAAAGAAAAAATATTCTGCTTGAAATGAATAAAACAAACAAAAGAAAAACAAGATTTGTTTTTCTCTAAAGTTATAATGACATGTAATTGCTTATATTCAACCAGTTCATAAATTTAATAACCAACACAATGTGTTAAGGTAGACAGAGGGGGACTTCGACTTCTATACAGAATGTAGTAGGTTACAGTAGGTCAATCGATGCTCTAATTGCCAAAAACTAGAAAAAGTTGAATAAACCACAAACATTTTCAGAGGCATCAGAGATCTGAAAAAGCAAGGAAAATTACACAAACTGAAGTTCTTGAGAAGGGAAAATGTTCTCAAGATAAGTCGAGGAGAAATTACCAAAACTTTTAGTGATCATTGGCACAAGGGAAGGGGTGCTGTAAGTGGAACATTAAGAGGACAAACACGTCTGTCTCCCTGCTGGATATATGCAGAATTCTAGTGTTGTGTGGGAGGCTTATAGAGACTAAAGTTCTAAAAGGCAAACAGAAAAAAAAAAAGGGAAGAGGGAATGGGGCATGAAATAAAAGCTGTTAGAAACAAAAGAAGAAAACTGACAAATCTCAAATCATACTTGAAGAGTTTAACAACCCTCTCTCAGGAAAAAATAAATATTTAAATAAATAAAAATCAGTAAGGATATTGAAGATTTAGACAACACTATCAACTGTCTCTAAGTGACATTTATAGGACACTACACCAACAATTGCAGAATAAACCTTCTTGTCAAGTCAACACGAAATATTCACTAGGCATAAACCATATGCTGAGATAGAAAAAAACTTTGAAAATATTAAAATCGTAGAGATTTTATTTTCTGGCCATAATCTTTTACAACTGATAAATCAACATTGACACATCTTGATCACCCAAAGTCCATAGTGTCCTTTAGGGTCACTAAAATGTTCAGATCTTTTGCCCATTTTTTAATCAGGTTGCTTGTTTTATTATCATTGAGTTTTAAGAGTTCATTGTATATTTTGAGTAAAAGTCCTTTATCAAATGTGTCTTTTGAAAATATTTTCCCAGTATGTGACTTGTCTTCTTATTCTGTTAGCAGTGTCTTTGCAGAGAATTTTTTAATTTTAATGAGGTCCAGATTATCAACCTTTCTTTCACAGATCATGCCTTGGTATTGTATTTAAAAGTTATCAGTGACTCAAGATCATCTATGTTTTCTCTTATGTTCTGGGAATTTTCTAGTTTTGCATTCTACATTTAAGTCTATGATCCACTTTGAGTTATTTTTTGTGAAGGCTGTAAGGTCTGTGTTTATATTCATTTTTATGCACGTGGATGTCCAGTTGTTCCAGCCCCATTTATTGAAAAGACTATCCGGTATCCATCATATTGCCTTTGATCCTTTGTCAAAGATGAGTTGACTATATTTGTATGGGTCTGTTTCTGGGCTACCTATTCTGTTCCATTTATCTGTCTGTTCTAGAGCCAATACTACACCACAATATTATAGCTAGAATGTCTTACAACTGGATAGTGTAAATTCTCTGACTTTGCTCTTCTCCTTCAATATTGTACTGGCTATTCTGGATCTTTTACCTCTCTGCATAAACTTTAGAATCAGTTTGTCAATATCCACAAAATAACTTGCTAGGATTTTGACTAGGATTGTATTGAAGCTAAAGATCAACTTGGGAAGAACTGATATCTTAAGAAAACTGAGACTTCCTATCAAGGAACATGGAATCTCTCCATTTATTTAGTTTTTCTTTGATTTGGTCCATTGGAGTTTCATAGTTTTCTTCATATAGATCTTACATATATTTTGTTAGATTCATACCTAAGTATTTCATTTTGGGGGCTGCTAATGCAAATCATAATGTGTTTTGAATTTCACATTCCAATTGCTCATTGTTGGTATGAGAAAAACAATTGATTTTTGTTTATTAACCATGTATCTTGCAACCTTGATATAATGCTTATTATATATCAGGAGGTTTTTTTGTCAATATTCCAGGAGTTTTTTGTCAATATTTTTCAGATTTTCCACATAAACAATCATGTCATCTGTGAACAAATACAGTTTTATTTCTACCTTCTCAATCTGTATACCTTTTATTTCCTTTTCTTGTTTTATGCATTAGTTAGGACTTCCAATATGGTATTAAAAAGGAGTGTTAAGAGTGGACATTCTTGCTTTGTTCTGAATCTTGTCAGATAGATCTTTTTATTTGGGTCTTTTTTTCTTTTTTGTTATTTAAAATAATGATATATGTACCCATGATCTTTTTTCTTTTTATTTATTAAAAAAAATTTTTTATTGAAGTATAGTTGAGTTACTATATCATGTAAGTTTCCAGTGTACAGCACAGCAATTCAGTTTTATATATATATACATATATATATATAAATCATTTTTAGATTCTTTTCCCTTATAGGTTATTACAAAATATTGACTATATTGATAGTTCCCTGTGCTATACAGTAGGTCCTTGTTGGTTATCTATTTTATACATAGGACTGTGTATATGTTAATTCCAGATTCCTAATTTATCCCTCCCACCACCTCCCTTTCCCCTTTGGTATCCATAAGTTTGTTTTCTATGTCTGTGAGTCTCTTTCTGTTTTGGAAATAAGTTCATTTGTGTCTTTTTTTTCCTTTTAGATTCCACATATAAGCGATATCATATGATATTTGTCTTTCCCGGCTTACTTCACTTAGGATGATAATCTCTAGGTCTATCCATGTTGCTGCAAATGGCATTATTACATTCTTTTATGGCTGAGTAATATTCAATTATATAAAGTCCAAATAATCTACCATGTTACATACTTATGAGGGTATAAAATATAAAACTTAGTTAAGGAATTTATTCATATCCTAAATAGACTGTTTGGAAATTTGTGTAAATACACTTCTATGCAACATCATATATAAATGTATTTATTGTTACATATAAGCAGATAAAAATAATAAATAATAAGAGGCATACAATAATGTAACATGTTTAGATAATCTTAAGCTTGCTCATATATTTATAGATTGCAAATAGTATGTATTTGTATTGATACAGTCAAGATATCTTTCTGGAATAACCATATCATCTATAGAAATATATGTGACAAAAATATTTATCATGACCCTTAAAAG
The DNA here is from genome assembly GCF_000442215.2 of Lipotes vexillifer. Classification (NCBI taxonomy): domain Eukaryota; kingdom Metazoa; phylum Chordata; class Mammalia; order Artiodactyla; family Lipotidae; genus Lipotes; species Lipotes vexillifer. The sequence continues at coordinate 188,732 of NW_006789439.1, read as the reverse complement.
CAGGTAAATATTTTGGTGGAAGTGCTGAAAGAACAATCAATTCTATAAAAATTTTAAGTGAGCAGAATAATCCTGAAGAAATATGAATTGCAAGACAAGTCTTGTATTACTACCAAATAAAAATACTTTCATTTTAATGGAATGACCGAACCTAAGCAATGATTCTCAGGCTTCAATTAATGGTTCTAACTGGCTCAAACTTGCTACCCAATGCTTTTTAATTATTTAATATATTTTACTCATATGCAATCATTTAACTATAATTATATGTCAAAACTAGTAATTTATTTCTTTACAATGAAAAAATTTCTTATCCTTGTTTCACTATTAAAAAGAAAAAAATCTGATTCCTCAAACAGCTTTTTCATCCAAACTGTTTAAATTTCAACACAGTTCTTAGCCCTGGGTGAGAAATGTCTCAAGCAATATTCCCTTACAGAATATGAAATTATAAGCAACATCTAAGGGGATGAAGGAAGAAATGAAATATGAAGGAAAAATATGACAATGACAAATATAATACCAGTAAGTAATTTAACCTTATTGTAAATCATTTTTCTTACCTATCTAAAAAAAAAACAAAGAAAGATTGCTCTAAACTCTCCTCAAAGATAGAGGGAGATACTGGCAGGATAACTGGTTTGTAAACACAGCACAGATATCGACTAAAAGTATCACCTATGACATCCAACGACAGACACCCATTTCCACTAAAACTTGATGGAAGTTGATGTTATGGAAGACTTCTAAATAAAATGACTACTATTATTTCTTCTATTTGCCAGCCAAAGTAATGGCCCTTAAAATGGGAGAGAATTATAGGGCTAAAAGTTAGGACATGTACTAAATTAACTAAATTTCTTAGGAGGTTTCTTGGAAGATATTAGGAAGGTTGAAATTTAAACATCAGGAGCATTTTTTTAAAGAGTACAGAGTATCCCATATGGCCTCTCATTGAACCCTAGAAAAAACTTCTTTGTGCACTAGAAGAAAAAGATTTATTCATGATTCACTGATTTATTAAGTAAATAGATTGATTAAATTTTAAAATAGAGGCAATTCCTCAGAGAGTCTCATGGGTACAAAACTTTATAAAGGAGTTAAATAGACAAAAAACACATCACAATGAATATTTTCCAATAAACATCAGCTATCATGTATGTACTTTAGTAGATGCCATGATTCTTCATCCATTTATAAAAATAATTGATAAACTATAATATCACAACGTTGAATTTTCATAGGTACCTCATTGTGGTTAACTAGTGTCAAACCGGAGAGTAACATCATACTGTTTCATAATGTACATGGTTCTTCAACCACAAGCATAACAGATTAATGCTAACTCATTCAGTGGCATTGACATGGATACCTCAAATTACCTGCATACTGGTGACTTTACAATTGCAACTGACGATTTAATTCTTAATCATGCCTGTTCACTTGCACGAGTAATCTAGGAAATGTAACTTATTCAATTTCAAGGAACAACTCAGAAACTAGGAGATATGACACCTCAGTAAATGTTCTAAGTCACACTTATTAATAACAGTGGAGGAGCTTCATAGTATTTTTACTATTAATCAGAGAAAATCACAAATTCATAATATATGTACCAAACAATTATTTGAAATTCATTTTAATTGGTTTATGTCAAGTTTGCTCTTAACGAGGGGTCAGTGAACTATGACCCATGGGACAAATCCAGCTGGCTGCCAATTTCCATAAATAAAATTTCATTAGAACACAGCCACAACAATGCAGTTGGATGACATATTGTCTATGTGGGTGCATTTGCACTATACCAGCACAACTGAATAGTTCCAATTAGAGACCATATGACCCAGAAAGCTGAAGATACTATCCAGACTTCTACATAAACTGTTTGCTTACTTCTGCTTTAGACTATCAAATTACCATATTCTGTTTATTTAAGCAACAAATTCAGAAAAAGTAAATCTAACCAGTTAGCTATCTTCACCAATTGTCAGAATGGGACACATTTTTTCTTCCCCAAAAATAGAGTAAACACAAACACTCTTGATGGATAGAATTCAGTATACATCACAATAACCTGTAGAAATAATAGATAAGAAAGGGTAGAAATCTTTTAAATGTAGTGTGCTGATATATGAGAAATGGTAAATAGAAAAACTAAACTGCAATGTATATCTTCTAGAAGAGAAGACTATTACAGAAAAAAAATAGAATCAACTATTGTGTTATATGTGGAATGAACCTAAATTAATTAGAATGAGCGATAACAAAATATACCAATGTACTTATAAACAATAATGAATTATCTATAAACCCATTCTATTATTCCTCTTAAATTGTAGAAAATGCCAAATATAATTACAAAATACATATTCAAAACATGTAAACCACTAATTTTCCACTTGTAAAAGCCTGATTCAAAAAGCAATTTACTTTATGGTTTACTTAAGCTTTGTAACTACATTAAAATATGATAGTATATACACAACAGCTTGTTAACAAGATTATCATAACATTAAAATCATAATGGGGCACTTCAATTATGGATACTTAAAATTAAAGCTAATCCTCACAGTACCAATTTTTATCTCCTAAATAATTTTAGCTATTAGCTGCTCATTCAAAGTCTGTATCTTAAATGATAAGCATTCTAGAGTAAGACAGCTCTGTACTTTTCTTTGGTAGCAAAACAAAAGCTGTATCCTTTCTCTGTAGTCTTTAACACACAATCTTTTGCTACTAAGGGAAAAATGCAATTTTTTTTTTAACCTTAGTTAAGTACTATTTATTTATGTTGTTGCTAATGTTGTTGTTTTAAATAGTAACTTCTAATATAATAATACATATTTTCTGTTTTGGTTTTAGCGTTCTAAATGTATCAAGTTGTCATAAAATAGCAGTTACAATATTAATTTGATTTTTTTCTGTAAATATTTCTTTTAAGAAAATATTGTCTAGTTACACAGTGGGCACCAGGTTGAAAGAACCAATGCTCAGATTAATGAATATGATAATGCATTTTATAAGTATATAACTGTATCAAGTCATGCCTGATTTACTTGTGCTGTTGTTTCCCAAAATTTATAATTAGTAAGTATGCAATCATTTCTCACACTTAAGTTCTAATTAAAGTTCAAAGTAGAGGGCTTCCCTGGTGGCGCAGTGGTTAGGAGTCTGCCTGCCAATGCAGGGGACACGGGTTCGAGCCCTGGTCTGGGAAGATCCCACATTCCGCGGAGCAACTAAGCCCGTGTGCCAGAACTACTGAGCCTGCACGTCTGGAGCCTGTGTTCTGCAACGGGAGAGACCCCCGCTCGCCGCAACTGGAGAAAGCCCTCACACAGAAACGAAGACTCAACACAGCCAAAAATAAATAACTTAATTAAAAAAAAAAAAATAAGTTCAAAGTAGAGAAAAAGAGTAAATTAACATAGCTCCTAATTCATATATGCCAATTGCTACCAAATCCATAAATAATCCACAAGTATTAGGTATATATTTGGTTTTATTAAACATTAGTGAAAATTAATATAGAACTTTTCTTCTACTTCCCATGAATGGTGAAAAAATTAAATTATCTTTGGCCCATTTGAAACTGAATGACAAATCTTGCTTTCACTCATCCCTGAAATTAATGAAAGTAACATTCTTAAGTTATGCAGTAAACAGATAATACCAAATGTGTGTGTGCATACACGTGTACACATTTGCACACATATGTGTAAACTGTGTGTATACATATGTATTCATAGCACACAGATTAACTTAATTACACAGAATATATAATCAAGTGCAATTAATTACATATATTTTTACATAATTAATCATTTTCCTAATGCTTAACCTACATTTTCTAAGCTGCATTTCAATAGTGTTATTAAAGTAGTTCCATCATCATTATCTAGAAAAAGTGATGGTGTGCTTTTGTCTTTATATTTTATAAAATTTGAAGATATTCAGCCTGGTTGCCCTCTTTCTATGTTAAGTGACAGAAACCATAGACACATGCGCTTATGTGCATAGTAGAGTGTGTGCCTCTCTCTAACAAAAGTGATAAAGACAAGATATTCTCCTCTGCATGGAAGAAAAGAGGATACTCTTGTAACCTGCTTACTGGGGACGTACGGTAGGGTGTGTCTTCCAGAGATTCCT
>NW_006789439.1:182059-184573 GCF_000442215.2 Lipotes vexillifer | reverse complement strand
CCTGCTGACCCATTTAGCGAGAAAAAAAACTTGGAGAAATATAATTATTATAGGATCAAGAAATATGATTAAAATAGAAAGCTTACACATTGCTTCTGCATCCAATTTCACAGGTCAAACTTTGCATGTACTTAAAACACACACATACACACACATGGGCATTTATAATTACCTTTATTTTTGTAAACTTTGAAAACAAAAATATGTTACTAATATTGAATATGTAATCACTGATCATTATATAACATATTCAGGATTTTAAACAATTTCTGCTTACTTTTCATACCATTAAACAACCTGCTGATTTCATTAGAAATATTTTAATAATTTCTCATTTATTTTATACTTCTCTTCAACACCACTTCAAATTTTCTCATGCCTTAGATTTGTTTTCTAAACTACTTATTCAATTCACTATTCATAAATATTTAGGCTGCCTTCTCTTCCCCCTCATCTTTTTTTACCATTATAAAAGAATTTCATTGAAAGTTGTGCATAAAGCTGTAATTCTAACAGATATGTCTAAAAAGCAAATGGATCTCCAAACTTCAAATGCTGTCAAACTGCAAGCTTTCCTTGACTGGGACAGGGAGATTCATATAGAGATAGAAATAAAGATAGAAATTAACAGAGATAGAGTACATATATATGGATATATATATATATACAAACACACATTTCTGCATATAATATACACATACACACACAAATTTATCTACAAATGTAAGGCTAAGTAGGATAGTGATAACATTCTTATCTTCAAGTCTTATTCAGATGGCCAAATTACTCATAGAGACAGTCTTTTACTTCAATTCATGTAGAAGTACCAGTTAAAGAAATACCAGTGTAGTTTAACCATTATGCTTAGCAAGGGATGCAAAATTAATATAACTAAAACAATAAGCAACTAAAACAATATCTCAGTACCAGGAGTAACACATCCCTTAGATCAGATGGCAAACAGCCTCAGTACCACTAGATATTAACAGAGGAATGAAATTAAAGTTGTACTTTATAAACTAACACATCTAACAGGGAAAAACTGAAAACTACTTCTTTTAAATGTCTTTGAATCTCTCTTCAGACCTCACTCTTTCAATGAAAAGTTTAGATTGCTATTTATATTCCTTCTACCTCTCAAAGTCTAAAGTAAAGCAATAGCTTTAAAGGATTTTTACCTTTTGACTTAAATGATATTTAAAATGTACTGTATCTCTTAAAATTATTTTCCTAATTTACATAGTTATACTTTCAGTTTTAACTCTTGATACATGGCTGGGTTTATGGTACACCTACAATGACTATTACACGCACCAGAAAAAAAGCCAAGAACATAAACTGTGCAACTCAACATCACCATCTAGTGACAGAATTCCTAACACGTGACAAAGCTGAGCAAAAAGGAATAGATTTCAGAGATATAATGTCCTGGTAGTTTATCTTTAGAATAATCACCTAAATGTAACAGCTCTCACTGAATATGTATGGCTCTACAAATAAAATAGTAACCCTTAATTGGCTATGTCTGGACTCTAAAATGTAATTTATATTCTCACCATAGACGTATATCCACAGATCTCACCAATCCATATTTTTGTGTATTAAGTCATTATCAGAAAGCTTCGTATAGTTTTTTACATTTTTTTCTTAATGAACTATATTCCATATGTAACTTTTCTTTCAGATTTTGACACCCCATTTTCTTATGTTATTCAACTGAAGTACCTTCCAATTTCATTATTTCTACTACACATGGCCCACTACTGCCTTGGGAAGTAAAAAGGTGACAAAGAGACACCACATTTTTTAAAAAGGTCCCACTTTTCCCATTGATGTTTAGAAATGATTACAGGGGCTATGACAGGTGCAAAATATAATACAGTAATCAAATCACTTTGGTATGATAAGAGGGTTGAATTGGCAGAGATAAGGGAAAAAAATGAAAAGAAATTGAGAATTTCACCTCTAAATTCACTATTATCATACTATAGACAGAGATTTCACCTGGAGATGATACATTTTTTTCTGTCCTCAAAATTTTTTCATGTCATCATTTTCAGAAATCCTGTACAGTATTTCCACACAGCCATGGAACTACAATGGACTCTATAAGTTAGACAAAAAATATTCCCTCTGGCATTCTACATTCTAAGACCACACCAAAGTTTTCCAGTCAATTCCATTATGTATGACATATGTAATTTATTTGAAATAAGCACTATACACCATTCAGTGGAAATAATGTATACAAACATTGTAATATTTTGTATCTCCATTTTCTTAATGTTTCATAAATTACAAAGCATTCTCTCCTACATTATTGTTGTTCTTCATATCAATCCTATTAAGTTTTTAATCCTATCTTACAAAAAAGACTAAAAAAGACTAATTTATCTAAAATCAGAGTTGGAGCCTAAAATCTGATTTTTGTCACTTATCTTAGATTTTGTATCTTATTTTATTCTTCCCATTTTTCCTTCTTACTTCATTATTTTTCTTTTTTTTTTTTTTTTT
>NW_006789439.1:179082-181985 GCF_000442215.2 Lipotes vexillifer | reverse complement strand
GAAAGAGGACATTGTCAGTGTATCTTCAGTCCTTGCCTTAATGGGTGAATGAACACAACTTGAAACACAGGTGACTCTTGCTGGTCTATGAGACAGTGAAGGGAGCTTCTCAATATTTAAATATATTAATATAACCAGTTATAGAAATCTAAATATAAAACCAATCTCCTATAGGGTTTGAGAAGGCATTCACCATATCCCTGAAAAGTTTAACATTCCTTATTCAAGTTTAATCATCTCTTTAGAAAGGGAAAACAGTGATAGTACTTGTTGAACCAGAACTATCAAAATTCAAAAAGCTGACCATGTTTATTTAGCCACAAGCCAATCTTATTTAAATCAGGACAGAAATATTACATCAGCCATTCATGATCTGAATTCTAGTGTATGAGATCAATTTAAATATGGTACACATAAAAAGTCATGAGACATTTGTTTCATAATAAATAAGGCAGTGGCCAACTATTACTCATTAGTAGCCTTTTTGAGATAAGCTATCAAGTCTGCCCTTTCTCCCTTCTTTTTAACGCCAGCGAAGATCATTTTTGTTCCAGGGATGTACTTCTTGGGATTCTCCAAATACTCCATCAGCATCTCCTCTCCCCAGAGGTGATGCCTTCGTTCTTGTTGGCATCTGTGTAAGAGAATCCGACAGCCTGTCCTGTCTTTCGCCCAAACAGACCACGGAGATTTAGCCCGGTCTTGTGCTTGCCTCCCTTTTCCACAGTATGGTACTGGGCACACTTCTGAACAAAAATCTTCTTGCCCTTCTCGACATCACCCATTTTTAAATCGTTCTTTCTCCGTGCACAACTCAGAGGTTCCCGCTCGCAAGCCAAACGTCCCGCTCTCTAATCCAAACAACACGCCAGTCTGCGCCTACGTATCTCATTATTTTTCTAATCATTCATAATATGCTCCCATTATAGAAAATTTAGAACAGAAAATTATAAGCCTGAGAAATGTGTAAGCCCACCACTCAGATATAATAGCTATTTTGCTGTATTTTATTCCTATCTTTTTTCTCTTTATTCTTTATATTCAATGGAAATCATGTTTTACATGCAATTTTGTTTCCTGGTATTTTTCAGTGAACATGATGATACTCGTGTCACTCAAAAACACTGTCTTAAAGATCATTTTAATATCCAGATATAACTACATATGCCACAATTTACCATTATGTATATATATTTATTGATATACCATATATATTCTAGAAACTTCATTTTCTTATTTCCTTAATAGTAGACAATTAGGTTCTACTCAATTTGTTTACTGTTATATTCTATAATTTGAGAAACAGTTTCAGATTGTCCATAATTTCTATGTCTTGTGCATAGTATATTTCATGAAGTTAAATTTTTATGAAAAGGGGTATGTTTGTTTCAAGGTTCTTAGTACTTATTGGTACACTCCCTTCCTTATATGTAGAAGTAATTTCAATTCCTCTTGATCTCTGAGAATGGAACAATGGCTCTTACCATTCCATCTCCAGCACTCAAAAATCTCCTCCTCGCTGAACTGCAGTAACGTCAATAACCAAGAATTAGTACTTTTTATGTAATTTATATTTTGCTTGCCATTAGAGTTGAATATTTTAAGCGTTTATTAATCATACTCAGCGGCCATGGCTCATGCGCCCAGCCACTCCGTGGCATGTGGGATCTTCCCGGACCGGGGCACGAACCTGTGTCCCCTACATCGGCAGGCGGACTCCCAACCACTGCGCCACCAGGGAAGCCCCAGAAACTTTTTTAATGCAGTCAAAGCTTAGTTATTTCCTCAACTACTTTTTGGATTATTATCTCTTTCCCCATCTAAACCTCAGAGATAGTCACTTTCATAGTTTATTGGACTGTGGCTGTCTGATTTATTTATTTTAGCTCTTTAATATACACAAAACTTCCTTTAATACCTGTGAGGTGAAAATATAAGGTGATTTCTTTTTTCTAAACAGCAAAACAACTGTCTCTTATACCATTTAATGAGCAATTCAACATGTCCTGGATGATTGGGGTACTCTAATATAACTACCTCATAGGATCTTCTTAGAATAGGTAATACACAGAAAAGTTCACAAATTTCCATCTTTATCTTAAAACTGACCATATTACTAAATTTATTAATTTCTAGAGTGTTTTTGTTGTTAATTCCATAGAGATTTCTACATACAAGTCATGTATTTAGAAAATAATAGTCAGCTTGTCTCCTCCATATCGTATTTGTTAATTTTGGTTTTATATCCATTACTATGTTCTGATTCCAGTTTTACTCTTCATTTTTTGAGAGAGAGTGTGCATGATGTGTATGTGTGATGTGTGTGAACGTGGTTTAACCTTACCCTAGACTCTCCTTTGATGATAATTCCATCGGTGAGAGAAAGGTGAATGTCATGTTAGCAACTCAAAAACATCCCTCTGGGACGATGCTGTCCAAACCATAGCCACTAACCACATGCAATAATTTACATTTAAATTAATAAAAATTAAATAAAATTAAACATTCAGTTCTTTAGTTACCCTAGCCACAGTTCAAGTGCTCAGACACACCATATCAGAGTCCCAATTTATTCTGCCGGAGAAAGTTATTTAAAATTTTTAAATCCCAAAATATGTTTCTCTCTGACACACATTTTCCTAAACCAAGTATTTTCTTAGGCATCTGGTTAGACTCTCCTTTCTGATTCCATGCACTATCATTCGAAATCAGATGCTTTCCCATGGCTACAAATATCAAAATGCTTAACAAATCCCAGGCTGCAACCTCCAGTCTTTTTCCTGAGTTGCAGAGTTGTATTTTCCTTTGCCTACTGCAAATTTACACATGAGTTTACCATAGCTATCTCAAATTCATCTGAAAACTAAAATCGTCTTACTTAATCCTGCTCTTCTTTTCTCTTT
>NW_006789439.1:155743-179072 GCF_000442215.2 Lipotes vexillifer | reverse complement strand
CTTTCCCTATCTCAATTAATGTATATCCAAATACTCAAAATAAAAACATTTGAGTTTAAACTTACACAGTGGTTAATGTCAATTATATCTCAATAAAACTGGAAGGGAAAAAAAGTTGAATACAAAGTCAAAAAAAATTTTTTGACTTACCCTTGATAAATGTCCTTCTTATTTTTTATCTTTATCAATAATTCAACAAATAATTATTAAGCACCTAATATGCTAATACTATGGTAAGGCTAAGAATACAAAGGACAGCAAAATAGCAATCCTCCTACCCTCATGAGATTTACTATCTAGTAGGATACACAAATAAATTAGACTTTATTCTGAAAGCATAAGAAAACTTTAAAAGGTTTTAAACAGAGCAACAGAGATTAAATCAAGTTTTTAATATAGTGAGGCTATTAAGTCACAGAGTCTCATCAGATCTACCTTCTAAATATTTCTAAATTTCACAAACACACTCTCCTCTGTTGACCTCTATACCCTTCTACCTTTATCTTAGTGGGGCCACTGATTTCTCTAGATCTCTCATTCCCTCCACTGTACCCTCTACTCTACTGCCAAAACAAACTTTTGAATTATTTTTTCTCAGTCTGAGTTAAAACCTAATAAAATACTTGTTTCATTTAGCCTGCACATTCCAGAGCAGGCTGTAGCCCCTTACACGTTTTAAATAGCTGGCCACAGGTTCTCACATCCAGGATTAGATCCTCACATCTGGGATCAGGAAGAGGCACCGGAGGGGTCTAAAATGATTCCTGAGCTGGGACACTGATGAAAGAACAGGTCCAAGACTGCATGGCAAAGACTGCCCATGAACAGGGATTGGATGAGATGACACAGAACTGAGCAAGGGCAGAGACCTCTCTTTTTTGTTTTAAGCTCATAGCAGTAGTAGAACCTTAATAAATAAGGAGGTAATACCCAACATGATGATAAGGCCCAAACACGGCAGCCACAAAATGTCTGTCACTCTTCAAATTCAGTCCAGTTTTGCTCCAACTTCTCCAGACTACAGACACACTCAGGAGGAGGGTACCACTGTGGGTGCCCGGAGCCACCTGAGGGCTGCTGCAGAGGTTAAGTTAGTGAGACGAAAAGGATGTTCAATAGCCAAGCTATGTCATGCCCATGGACCAAGAGAAAAAATGCCATGGCAATTTTTGGACCAGGGAAACAACTCAAGTACTGGGGCTCTGAGTCTTCACATCAGGCATTTGATTTTTGTATCTGTCTCCCCAACTAGGCCATTAGCCCCTTGAGGGCAGAGATTCCCTTATTCATATTTGTAACCCCATTACCTGGTGTATTACAGAAACACAATAAATGTTTATTAAATAAATGAATGATTGTATCTATCCCCACATTGTATTTTCTTACCCTATTAGAATTCTAAAAAGCTGTAACATAATCTTCATAGTTTTATCAATATCTTTAATCCTGTCACCCCCTTCCTTAAAAACCACAATCACTCCTTGAAGTAATTTAAAGTATCTATCCTGGCAAGCTAGACTCTATGTAACTGACCTCTAGAATATGGTAACAAACACTTTTCCAACAAGCCTCCTGAGACCAGCCCCTGAGCTAACTGAAATTGTTGGCAAATTATTCATACCTGTCTCCCACTGCTCCCTCTCACACTCTGAAATTTTGAATAGTTCCCACCATCCCTGCCAACCTCATACTGCTTTATTTATACCCAAGGATTCTTGGCATATAAGGAGAGATATTACTGACCAAATAATTCTGCCTATGTGAGTTTTGCAGGAAAACATACATTCAAGAAAGCTTGAAAAAAATTTGCTCTACATCAGACCACTTTACTGTTCTTGAAATACATCTTGCACCTTTGTTCAATACCTTTCCCTCTACCTGTAAAACTGGCATATTCAAGGCCTAGATCAAATTTCTTATCCTCTCCATGGTTTTCTTTGTAAGACAATAAAAATGATCATAGATGAGAGAACAATTAATTTTTTCCCCTTGATTCATTCTCCTTTTACTCTATTAGTCACATAACATTATAACTTTTTGTTTATATGCTTCCATAGTTTCACATATAAAGAATGAGCTCCTGCTGTATTTTCTAAAGGCAAAAACCAGAAGTTTTTTAAAAAGTGCTAGGCCCACAGTGCACTAAACTGTTTAATGCTTTTGGTAACAAGATTATTTAGTTGTGTTTAGTGAATCTAAAGACGATGAGTATGTGTGTATGTGTAAAATATGCTGCCAATGTAAACAAAGTACATTACACAGCCATATGATTAAATGCTAATTTAAATTATCTAGCCTATTGCTTTATCTCATAGCATGGATGGTTGAGAGGTTACTCCAATCAGGTAATACTTGTTTTTCTCATTAATTCATCTCTACTTTTTGAAAAGCAGAATTTTCAAAAATGGCAAGTATTACAAAATTTGGCAGAATTTTATAATCTCTTCCAACGCAGTTCTCCCATAATTCAATTTGTTTTTTTCTTGATGATGAATTTTCTATACTAATTACATCCTTCCCTTGTTCATTGTATTTCCCTCACTCACATCCATTTTCATTCACATTGCCCCTTTGCAATTCTTTCTATGTTTTTGGCCTTTTATTCAAAGCTTCAGAGCTGGCATTCTCTTTGTCTTCCTTTGGGTCTATGGGTTTACTTCAAACTGAATAGATATAAAAATACAGAGAATAACTGTACAGTTCTAAATAAATATTGATGTTATGCTTAACATATTCAAAGTTATTATAATTAACATTTACAAAAATGATGTTTTCAATTTATACCTGTGGTAGTTTCAGGTAGAGGATAAAGAATATATTGAAAAACAGCAGTTCAGTCATAACTTCTGCATTGGCCTTTTCCACAATACATTTTACTCTTTATTTTAAATTTACGACTATTTTCAATAACTTTAACTTTCTGAGAATGTCCACTTGCACTGTATATAGATACAAATTCTCTATTGTGGACTCAGTTTTATTTTTCCCTCTTTTTTATTAGTAAAGACATTAACAATAAAATAGGCTCACTTGCTCCAGCTGGTAATTTCTCAATACTAGTAATATATTATTCCTCTTTTTGTGACATCATAATCATCTATATAGAAGTACCATGTATCTTTGTGTAGAAGCTACTGTTTCCATTAAATTTAATTACCTCCCCCTGTGGTTTTAAATAGAAGTGGCTTCAAAATGAGGGCAGCTTCTATTAAATTTAATTACTTTCCCCTGCTGCTTGCGTGGTAAAAGGGAGGTCACTAAATGAGAGCAGCTTCTAGCCTAAAGTATATGGTAACTGTGTGCCAGCAATAAGAAAATTGTGCCCAAAATACCCTTCTAGGGAGCTTCACAGGTTTATCCTTTCTCCTATTTAAAATCTTTTCTTTAGCCTTAATTTAAGCCCTTAAAAACTGAGCATGGATAGAAGGAGATATATTTTAAAAATCAATTTTAGTTTCACAGGCTAAATCAAGGCAAATATACTATTTCTGTACAAATATATTGGAAATTATCCCACTCAAAGGTTCAAGCTCAGAACTTTTAAGATTAACATCATTTGTTGTCGTTTCTCCAGCTGTAAGGATGCTAAGTTTTATTCTTCACACATTTTCAATGTCTAGTAAAAGCCTTCATTGATTCTGATCAGATGGATTTAAAGACTGCTTCCTAAAAGTTATTAAAAAGGTATTAAGTTTAGGGAGATTTCAGAAAAATATTCAGAAATAGTAATGTTAAAAAGGAAAAAAAAGAAAACCCATCAGTTTCATTATAGACTGCTGTATTTGAAAAAAAGTTAATCTGTATGCTTTATAATAGTATGAAAACGTGTATCAGTTTAAAAATACTATGGTATAATCCTATAAAATATTTTAGTTAAATATTAATTAGGAGAAAATACTACTCAGTTAAAACACCATTGTACTATTTATTTTTTTATACAGGCAGAATGTAGATGAACAATATTTCCATTCAATCACACAGTTTAGTATAAATATAAAACAAGACACCCCTTAAGCATTTTAAGTAACAAATTAAACATTTACATTTTTTACTGTGCACTGAGGCTTAACATTTATGCAGCTTCAAAACCAAAGTACAGCCTCAAGGGAAGTCTCTCCACTGACAAATTAATACCTTAGAGAACAGAGCTGAATGGTGGCAATGAACTCATTTGTTCCCCCAATAATGAAAAATGACTTTTTCTTTACCACATCTGTGACTGTTGCTATGGTGACCCAGACTTACCTCATTGCTTCTCGGAGAGCTCCTCGTTCACCAAGAGTCGTGTGCTTGATGTCATCAAAATTATTCTCCAGCTTCTCGCAACTCTGCAACATATTAGAAAAATGCATTAATCCCCCAACATCCTGAGATAAAATTATATCTATGCAATTATGTAAAATATAATTGATTATATTGATTATGGACTCAAAAATATGCACACCATTTTAATTGGGTAGGATTCATTAAAATTGACAGTGTGAATTCAACAGTAACAAAATAAAAACGTTTTATGTTACAGCTGTCACAGAAGTCTTATCAATTTTTCAAAATTGGGTAAATAGAAGAAATGAGTATTACATAAAAGTAGTACAACTTCTAGAGTTTTGAGGTTTAAAAATTAGTTCTCTAAAATAATCTCAAGTATCTCAAAGCCAACTGGAATTCAAAAGAAAGTCAATAAAGTTTGACTTTATTAATCACAATAAATTGTATATGATAAATACCCAGTTCTAAAATATTAGTATTTATTGATATGGAAAGATTAAGCCCAGGCATAATATAATAATAAAAGTTCAAACATTTTGAAATCAAAATTTTAAAATTAGATCTTTAAGTAACAGTTATATACAAATTGTTCACAAATATATATATATGTATATATATTTGAAAATAAATAAGTCCATTCATTAAAATTAAGTGACATTGCATCAGGCTCTTAGCATTACTGGACTGAATTTTCTAAGAGTTTTTTTCTTTAATTTTAATTATGTTTTTATATATAAAACTAACTTAATCTCACATCACCCTAATAAGTTATCAGAACATAATATATAGGATTAAATTTTAGCCTAAAAAATGTATCCATATGAATCTTTTGGCACATTAGATTTCATGTATTTAGGTAATAAAATAATTGGATTTAGCATTTTAGTTAATTTAACAGACAGTAAAACTAAATAAAATTTTAACATTAATGGGTTCTATATTAAATTGTAAATAAGTATGCTGGATTTTACAAAACTACAGAATTTAGATTAATAATTTCCTATGTGTAAGAATTCATTGATTTAAAACCCATTGTTATATATACCATTATCTTACCTTGATATCTTTTTAGATCGACCAAATTAAGGCAAAGATCCTTTTTAACACATAGTTACATGTTTTACAATGAAAATCTTGAAAATTAGCAAAATGTATCTAAAATAATTTGAATTCTGAATAAAAGTCTTTTTTTGGATATGTAAGTTGCAAATATCTCCTGATCTGTCTTTTCACTTTTTAATATTATCTTTTCATAAACAGAATTTCTTTTTTTTTTTTTTTTTGGCGGTACGCGGGCCTCTCACTGCTGTGGCCTCTCCCGTTGCAGAGCACAGGCTTCGGACGCGCAGGCTCAGCGGCCATGGCCCACGGGCCCAGCCGCTCCGAGGCATGTGGTATCCTCCCGTACTGGGGCGCGAACCTGTGTCCCCTGCATCAGCAGGCGGACTCCCAACCATTGTGCCACAAGGGAAGCCCGAGAATTTCTCATTTTTAAAGAGCCCAATTTATTATTGCTTTAATTTATGGTTAGTGCTATTTGTGTCCTGTTTAAGAAATCTTTGATTTCCTCAAGGTTATAAATTTATTTTCCTATATTTTTTCCACAAAGCTTTATTACTTTGCATTTCACATTTAGATGTGTAATTCATCTGGGATTGATATTTGTATATGTGTATAACAGAAAATCACACCATACAGGTCAGCAGTTAAATCAGTACTATTTATTGAAAAGGCCATCATTTCCCCACTTTAATTCATCTTTTCCATAAAGTAAGACACAGTATATATAGGGTCTGTTTCTGGAGTCCATAATGGCCAACTGCTCAATTTCCTATATTTGTGCTAGTATCACACTGCTTTAATTACTCATATCTATAATAAATAAAGAACTCCTACAAGTAAATAGGAAAAAAACCCAGACAATTCAATGTAAAATGGGCAAAAGACTTATATAAACACTATATAACAGAGACTATACAAATAACTAATTTAAAAGAACATGCTCAACAGCATTAGTCATGATAAAGATGCAAATTTTAAAAATGAAATATCACTACACACTTTGAAAATGTGTAAAATGAAAAAGATAGATGATACAAAAGTGGGTTTTTTTAGTATAAAAAGCAACTGAAGCACTGATGGTAGAACTGTAAATTGTTAAAACCACTTGATAAAGCTTTTTGGTAGCACTTTCAAAAGCTGAATTTTCATGTCTTGGAATACACCCAGAACAAATATGTAATATGTTTGCCTAAAGTCATATACAAAAATGTTAATTGTAGCACTATCCAAATTTCCCCAAACTGGAAACAAGTCAAATGCACATAAAGATGGAATATATAAATCAACTGTGTTATATTACTACAATGGAAAACACATAGCAATGAGAATGAACAAACTACATCTATGTGGAATAACATGGATTATCTCACAGCCATAGTATTAAATAAAGTGACACACAAAAGATCACATAGGAAAATCATTCCACTTAAATGAATTTCAAAAACAAGCAAAGCTGCGCTTCCCTTGTGGCACAGTGGTTAAGAATACACCTGCCAATGCTGGGGACACGGGTTCGAGCCCTGGTCCGGGAAGATCCCACACACCGTGGGGTGACTAAGCCCGTGCACCACAACTACTGAGCCTGCGCTCCAGAGCCCGCGAGCCACAACTCCTGAAGCCCGGGTGCCTAGAGCCCGTGCTCCACAACAAGAGAAGTCACCACAATGAGAAGCCTGCGTGCCACAACCAAGAGTAGACTCCACTCACCGCAACTAGAGAAAGCCTGCGCACAGCAACGAAGAGCCACGCAGCCAAAAATAAATTAATTAAATAAATAAATTTTTAAAAATTACCTTTAAAAAAATAATAACTTGGAAACAAAAATAAGCAAAGCTACAGTGAATAGTTCAACAAAAAAGTAAGAAAACAATTCCATTTATAAGAATATAAAAAAGAATAGACTACTACTTAATAACTTTAACAAAAGAAGCGTAAGACTTGTGTACTGAAAAGTACAAAACATCATGAAAACCAAAATAAATGGTAAGACATCCATGTTCATGAATTAGAAGACTTAATATTGTTAAGGTGGCACTACTCCCTAAATTAATCTAAAGTTTCAATGTGATTCCTGTCAAAATCGCAGCTGACTTTTTTTTTTTTCAGATTTTGATAAACTGATTCTAAAATTCATATGAAAATAGAAGGGACCCAGAATAGCCAAAACCTTCTTAAAACAGAATAGCAAAGTTGAAGTCCTAACACTTCCTGATTTCAAAAATGACTATAAGCCTACAGTTATCAAGACATACACCCGCATATATATATATACAAATGTTCATAGCAGCATTATTCATAACAGATAAAAAGTAGAAAAAATGCAAGTCAATAAAATGATAAATGGATAAGCAAATATGGTATACCAATATAATGATATACTATTCAGCCATAAAAAGGTAAGTTCTGATACATGATGAGCTTTGAAAACATTATGCTAAGTGAAAAAGCCAGATACAAAAGGTCACATTGTATCAATTCATTTATATAAAATGTCAAATACAGGCATATCCATAGAGACAGGAGATTAGTGGTTGCCAGGGGCTGCAGAGAGGGAAGGAATTATTGCTAATGGTAACGGAGTTTCTTTTCGGGGACATGAAAGTTCTGAAATTAGTGGCGACCAATGCACAACACTGTGAATATACTAAAAACCACTGAATTATATGCATTTTAAATGAGTGAACCTTATGGTATGTGAATATATCTCAATAAAGCTACTATTTTAAAAGTAGGCAAAACTAATCAAGGTGTTGGAAATTAGTGGATACTAACTACAGGAGACAGAAGAGGGTCTTCTAGGGCACTGTTTCATTCATTTTGTGAAAATTCATGGAACTGAATACTTAAGATCTGTTTAGTTTTCCATATGTAATACTGCAATAAAAAGCTTTAAGAAGAGAGTTTGAATTCTGGTGAAGGAATCATAATGCAGTAATATATCACTACAGGTAAAGAATGCAGATAAAGAAGTTCAAAGTATCTGACACAGTAAGTGTTAGCTACCAGCTAATAATAATAAAATAACATTTTATTATTTACCAAAATTCTGTACTAAAGATCCAATTCCTGTAACTTACCCTGATAAATTTTTGATACTTCATTAACTAAACTATGAACTTTTTCTCTATAGAGTGATAGTCTTAAAGAATGACATTTATATGACTATAACTGCAAAGATGAATAACTAAATTATTAGAATTAGATGGCCTTTGAAAAACACTTTCCCAGTACTTCTGGGATAAAAATTAGTCTGGACCTCTAAGGCAGAAAGCAGAGTTTTCCTTTCTTTATTCAGGAAAAAAAAGAGGTGGGGGGACAAATATAAATTTTACACTGAACAGATTATAGTGCCCTTTCAAATATTTCTATGGAAATAATAATATTTTTTAGAAGCTTTATGTTCATAGGTGTTCAAAGCAGCATTTTTATGACAGTGAAATATTGGGGGGGGATTCTAAATTTTCAACAATAAAAGAATGGTTAAATAAAGCACTTTAAATTTGAGGGATATTATGCATTAATTACAAATGCTGTTTAGATAGAGTTAGCCAATGTTTGTTTGACATTGTGTAATTTTTTTAAAAAGACACTATAAAATTGAATATGTTGTATGATATGATTACAGTTTTGGAAAACAAAACAAGCAAAGCCAAAAAAGACTAGAAATGAAATAGTAACTCAGATTATCTCAAAATGTTGAATAAACAAGGGTTTATTTTTTTACTTATGGTTTTCAATATTTTCCAAAGTTTCAGTTATAGGTTTATATTTCTTTTTGACTTCAAGATTTTAAAAATTAAGAGTTTTTTTTAAAGATTTTGGAAGTATTTGTATATTCTATGCTGAATATGCTATTTTTGTAAAATATAATACAACAAAATAATTGCTAGCAATAAAAGAAATTTAATATAAGATAGGACTGGACTTTTCCAATATTTATTTTTTCTATTAAATGTGCACTTGACTAATTAAGATCTCTGCCTCCTGATTATTTGCCAATTGAGTTCATGAAAGTTTTAATATTTCAAATTGTCCAAAAAAGTTTCCAATCATCAGTTTGATTTCTTTACTTCTGCACACCCAAAAAGAGGTATAAGGATGTACACAAAGCAGTAAAAGAAAATAAAGTCATATAATAAAATCAGTTACCCTTATTTGCTATATTCAACCTACAACATAGCTTAATGTGAACAACTGATACTCAAATAGTGTCACTTGGGCTAAGCGAATACCTGAAAAGACCCAAACACAACTACTAGTTATATAGTATTTGGAATGTACTGTTTTTAACTTTCATATATTTAAACTTAATAACAGATGACTAGTATTTATTCATGATTCTAAACAGACTTCGCAATACAATTTTTAGAGTTGCATAATATTCTACTGCACCCATGCGCTATTATTTATTTAGCTAATTCCTTTTTGGTTTGGTTTGGTGGTTTGTTGCTAATGCTATTATAAATATAAAACAAGAATAGATGGCTAAAAATGAGATAAAAGCTTAAAAAGTATTAAGAAAAAATAAATATCATTGACTGGGATTATTCATTCCAACTAATTTCCCATCTAACTCAAATTGTTTTCATCTAAAATATATTCAAATTACGTGACTATGGTAGAGTCAATACTCAAATTCAGGATTACTGATTCTATATCTCATTCTTGTTCCTGAATTTAACTGTTAATGGAAAACAATGCATGTTTTCTCTGTGGTCATATAATTATACTTATTTTTATCTAGGTTTGCCATAAACCCAACCCCATCAATTTAGATGAATCACTGCTAAGAGTCTTACATTTAAATCTTAAGTTGGAAAAAGGTTTCATAACCTTGTTCTTTCAAACTTTACTGACTCTTGATATGGAAAACAGCACCTATCACTTCCCCACAGGTGGTTTACAAATCAGATGTGGAAATAGATATTTCTATTTAATTGTTTTGGGCATATTTTTCATTTTTAATATATCTCCTACTTTGGATATACATAAATATATACACAGATACACACACATATGTACATACAAATGTGTTTGCTAAATGGACTCATTTAATAGAAATAAATCTGTACCTTGACAAGGTATTTTTGTTTTTTATGGTTGGTTTACAAGAAAATCTTAGAAACTTTGATTTTACCAACAGAGATTAACAAAATCAAATAACGTTATATCTGAATCTATTTATTTAAGAACAATTGTCTTCAGTTAGGGTACTGTCTTCTCACACGCTACCTATAGGAAATGTGAGATTCAATCATTAAAATCAATGGAAAGGCTAGAAAAGTCACGCTACTATAATTAAGAGAGAATTTTAAGATATCAATTTAGCCATTTAAAGTAACTCCCTAGACCAGAGCAATAATGCCCACAGCAAAACAAAGTCATAGATAACAAATATTTAAGGCAGCCTGCTACAACCGTGTGACACAGCAGCTTAAATCAAAAGCAAACACAGATGGAGTCCACAAAAACCTCTTTTCATCTCAATATCCATTTCTGAGTCCCTTGGGAAAAACTGTATAATAAAATATAAAAAGCAAAAAATAAATAAGCTTTTACTATTTCTTATAATTTATAAATCATTTCAAAAAAGTGAATGTTAATCTGATCAATTTTTGGAAAAGGGCAATTCACAGTAAAATCCATGTGTAGACAACCTTTTCAAAACAGAATTCTTGTGGAAATTTTACTCTTTCAGATTTATATTTTTAAAAATTATACAGATAGTTTCAGAATCTCAAACGAGTCTAGATGTTACTACAAAAAAATGCATTTGCCTCCCTTCTATGTGGTAAATTGAGAGCATAAAGAAAAAATACATATACTTTCTCGTTTGTCTGTTTTTTCTTCTGGTCCTGAAATCCCTCATCACTTTCCTCCTCTTAGCTACCTGCACTGTGGTTTTAAACTTTATTTTGGTCTCCACTGCTGCAGAGAAACAAGTTCATGAAGGACATTAAAGAAGAAACAAGCAAAATTACTGGATTTTGAGTTTTTAAAGGCCTATCCCTGGCATACATAAACAATAGGGTGGAAAGACTGCTTGATTGTCTAGCTTTTCCAGCCACAGAGATAGGAGATAACAACATTCTTCTGAAGACAGAGTGAGAGAAAAGTTGGACACAGAAACCTTAAGTAGCCCCACTGAGCTCACTATGGCTCCAGGAATTGAGGACAGGCAAAGATATCAGAGTTGACTGAGAGAGAAAGTGTTCCAGAGCATCTGAAGGTATTTCATTTTAATGATAAGAAGCCTCAAATTTAATAGTGATTTTATCTGGAAGTGGTTAAAATGACATATTTTACCATGAAGTGGAATGGGAACCCAAAATGATTACTGAATAACAGAAAAGGAAAGAATGCTCCATGTTTCACACTCCCTGAGTCTGCAGAAAACTTATTGTGCCCAACAGAACAACAGAGGAAATAAATAAGTCTTGTAAACATTTAAACAGTCTAATTGTTACCTTCACCAAAAATACTTGTGTCCTGAAGAAATCAAATCCAAGATTTTTTTTAAGAACAATATGCGAAAGTACCAAAGAAGAGATACAAGAGTTAAATTCTAATTAAGACAAATGTTAGTCTTTTTCCAGAATGAGATAAACATCTCAAGCAACTAACATTTTTATCTGCTCATGCTCTCCATAAATAAAATTAAGCATCAGATGCTTTAGATGAGAGGCAGAGAGACTCACTCTCATGTCCACCATCAGTAACATTTTCCTAACAGTAGGGACAACTGTAAGTAAAATGGAGCCAATGTCTTCTATCTAAGTCTATTCTCAGCCTAGTTCATATGTGTACGGATCTGAAAAAAAT
This sequence comes from Lipotes vexillifer, assembly GCF_000442215.2. Classification (NCBI taxonomy): domain Eukaryota; kingdom Metazoa; phylum Chordata; class Mammalia; order Artiodactyla; family Lipotidae; genus Lipotes; species Lipotes vexillifer. The sequence goes on along the minus strand of NW_006789439.1, from coordinate 166,919 downwards.
TATAAACTTATGCTTAAATAACAAATTTATACGCTGTTCATTACAGGGTGAAACCATGTAACCCAGATTGGGACTTGAACCCATGGTCTTTTAATTGAGATCACACATCTGGTCTCAGGACTTAATGAAGCTCAGGTTCTTGATGTTCTTGTTGCAGAAAGAATTCAGTGAAAGACAAAGTGATAGGTAAGAATTGGATTTTTCAGAAAGAAACACACTCCACAGGCAGACTGTGGGCCATCTTAGAAGGCAACAGGCCCCAAAATATGAGGTGGTTAGTTTTTATGGGCTGGGTAATTTCATAGGCTAATGAGTGGGAGGATTATTCCAATTATTTTGGGGCTGGGGTGGGGATTTCCAGGAATTGAGCCACCACCTACTTTCTGACCTTTTATAGTTGGCCTCAGAACTGTCATGGCGCTGGTGCGTGTGTCATTTAGCATGCTAATGTATTACAATGAGCATATAATGAGGCTCAAGGTATACTGGAAGTCAAATCTTCCACCATCTTGTACCTAGTTGGTTTTAACCAGTTTTTGTAATGTCCTATGGCTATGTCATTATTTTAAAGGCTGTGCCCTGCCCCCTTCCTTCCTATTTCAAGGGGATTCTATATGTTAGTGTAGGATTATCCCAGAATACAATTTCAGGCATAAGTAAGGCATAGGGGACTTTCCAGGATGTAAAACTTTCAAACAATTCTAAAAATGAACTCGCCCATGGTGATGACTGATACTTCCTATTTTTCAAGTGCCTCGTAATTTCCTTTGACCAAGATAATTGCGTGAGAGAGCTGCAACCATCACAGCAGATGCAAGACAGACAATCTATTTTGTAGGAAAGAACGAAGGTGAAGGCAAAGGGTAATTAAAAAGGAAAAGGGGACACAGGGAGAGAATGAATGAACAAACTACTCCTCAGATTAGCAAGTACAAGAACAAGAAAAATCAGTGATTAGTAATAAAACACTGGAACAAAAAACAGGCCTATTAGTCTAAATACCATGGAGCAAAAAAGTGGGAACACACAGAAAAAATGGAAGGACATGAAAAGTATTGAATTTAGTGCTGACCAGACAGACATTCCATCGGCTACAACAGGCAAATGTTATCTCTACTTAATTAGTAGGAAACTGGAAATCCATATCAGCAACCAAGGTAAATGTTATAGTTTTTTGGCGTATAAAGATGAATTATATTAATAGTAAACTAGCTAATAACATGAAGGGCTTACTCTGTGTTAGACACTTTTCTAGGAACTTTACCCGTTCAATCTGCACAACCACCATTGAGATCCATACTTTACAACTGAGGAAACAGGCACAGGGAGATTAAGATAACTTGCCTAAGGTCATATAGCTAATAAGGGATAAAGCAGGGATTTGAACCCAAGGAGTCTGTCCTCAGAGCCAGACTCAAATCCCTCAGAGACTGCTTCAAAAGAGTAAACTGAGTAAAGTGAATATAATAAAGTTCTGCATAGGTCCTCCTCTAGACGTTTGTTGTTAAGTTTAGATAACTGGATTGGATGGATAATAGTTTACTAATAAAGTGGGGCATAAGTTTGTACAGAATACTGTTTTCTTTCTTTCTGGATGTGCTACACTTTACAAGGTAGAAAATAAGGAATCCAATATACAGATGTTTAGGCAAAATTAATACCCATAAATATTTTGCATGCAACAGTCTTTATTTGGGTCTGTGACACCACTGTGACAAATATAATGAGCAATTAAATTCCCAAGTGCTCAGATTTTGGCAGCAATTAAAGTAGAAACTAGAAACTAAGCATCAAAAAGAACTGGTTTTGGTGGCCTCCTGCCAAATGAATCCCCATGGGTTGAGAGAAGGTCTAGGGTTTCAACTGTGATAGATTTTACAGTGTTTTAATATCTCATCTGTATTAAGGATTGTATAAAGGTATGATAAAACAAATGAGTAAAATATGAACAGCATCATGGGGGCAAAGTAACACACAAGAAGATCTCTGAATGCTGAGAAATTTAAACACGATCACTGAAGTATCTTTGCTTAACTAAACAAAAGAATAACAAATTCAACCAAGTATCTAGTGATTCACATGCTAGATGGGGCAGGAAAGAAGCAAAAAATTCAGCAAATTACATTATTAAATAAAAGAATTGATGGTATTACCATATAATTTAATTTCTATTAGGACAGCATTTCCTTTATGAAATAATCACAATAACTAACTAAATAGATTGGATCTAAAATTTATATAGTAACCTAATTTTTTTAAATTAGTAAATTAATTTTAATAAATGAGGAAACAGTTTTATATTATTAAGGTCACAGAGAGTTAATGGCACAGCTACTAGAACTTTAGTCTCATAATTACTAAATAACAAAAGCTGAAGTTAATCAATTAAATTTCAATTCAGAAAAAGAAAACTTGAAAATCTACTGTTAGGCATCATACTAAGCATCAGGGATATAAAGGTAAATAAGAAAAGACCCCCATATTGATCACAATCCAGTGATAATATAGAGAAGAGAGAGGAATTAACTCTCCTAGAGCAGAGATGTCTATGAGTTAGTGACTTCTAAACATGTCTTTGAAACGAGTCAAAATTTTCCAGATTAACAGGGGCTGAGGAGGGGCAAGAAGGCAAAGGTAGTGGAATTGGCTCTAGCCTCAGACCTCAGCATTACTGCCTACTAGTTATAGGTCCTTAGGCAGGACACTCAGTTTATTCTAAGCAAAATATACTTGAACCTTCTAGCACGGTCATCAAAATTAAATAATACATTTACATTAATAAATGAAAATCACTTAGTACACCAAACAAATAGAAGGTTTTCAATAAATGGAGGAAGCAAAGGAAAAGAATAAAGAGGAGGAAGAAGAAGAGTATCCATGAACCCCACCATGATCCTAATGGATCAGACATTATGGAGTGAGGTAGAAAAAAGTGCATGTTTCATGTCTTCCAAGTGATTCTAATGAGTAATAAAGTAAAATCAATACAGTCTTTATGGGAAAAAGAAGATTTTTCACTTTTTGATCATAAGATCCCTATGAGAATATAATGAAAATCATGATCCTTTCCCCTTAAAAAATTAAATATTCACAAAAAATTCATATGCATATATATACAATATGCTACATACAATTTCAATGAGCCAGTGGATCCCCTGAATCCCCTATAGCCCTATGTCTATGTGCACCAAATTTTAATATGAGGAAGAATGATTTTGTAATGGACCTAGATGACATAGAAATGAAAGTTACAAATATAATGTCCAAGTACATTGAGAAGCAAGGGGTCCAAAAGCTGGCAAATTTCTACTGCTTGATAATGATGCTTAAGTTTAAGTATTCATATGACTAATAAAAAATATGTTGCAAAAGTCAATCCTGTTGCCAAGCTGAAATGAAAGCAAGTCATTCACTCATTCATTCATTCAATATTTATTTAGATTCCAATAGGGGCCAGATACACGGTAGTCACTGGTGATACGAAGGTTTAAAAAAAAAAAAAAGTCTTCATGTTCAAAAACACAATTTCAGTTCCATAAGGAAACTATTATCAGGCAAGTATGTCCCACATCCAGTGGAAGAATCCTTGCATATTAATGCGATCATTACAAATGATCACATATTAATGCGATCATTACAAATCTCAGATGACTGGAAGCCTGCAGAACCCACAGGGAATTAACACCACGGAGGCCACAAGTTTTATGGAGGCAATTATAAATTTACATTTCAAAATCTGAACAATTTAAGTAAAATAGCACACTCCAAGCTATAAAGCTACAACTCTAAGGTAATTTAGCATTGATTAATTTAATGATTTTCTTTAGGCAGTAAGGTAAACAGGGAAAAGTTAATACCAATGCCTATGTTGCTCATGAAGTCAGAAATTCCTAAGGTCTAAGTTCCTCCAAAGAATGAGTCAATTAGATGAACTTATTCTTCCAGTAAAATGTTATGTTTTAAATCTTGGCACTCAGCAAAAAGCCTCAAAACTAGCCCCACTGAAGTTCTTTATGACTGAAGTAAGAAATAATAATTATATTCAGATTTTTTAAATTCCAGATGAATATTCTAATACCAAGATACGATTTCCAGTTCTAATCCAGAGTTTCATATTTCAATAGATAATTGCTTTTCCCTTCGGTATGTCTTAACTAGTCTAATCCTTTCAGTGAACATTAAGACATAATCATGTTTAGCTAATGTCATTTCACTAATGGTGGCCAGCTTACAATCAAGGCCTGTCTAGGAGAATCTCATATGAGTCACAGTGAAATAGAACATAATATAGTAGGAGACATAGGAGCTGTGGAGACAGGAAATCTGTTTTTAAGTTCCAGCTTTGCAAGTAAACTGTTTATATGTTCTTAGGAAAATGCTTAACATCTCAGTCTGCAAATATTTCCTCATGAAATGAAGATATCAATGAAAATGATAAAAGTAATGACACACACTTCAAAGTGTTCTGAGGAAAAATTAAATGAGATCATGTATGTGAAAATATACTCTAAACAAGAAAGCATTGTTCAAATAATGCTATACATTTTTAAATGGATAGAATAAATCTCATTTCCAGGCTCATAGTCTAAGTCAAAATGTATTTTAGCTACAATTACCTTGAAGTATTTTAAATTTTAACTCTTATCCATGATAAAAATTAAGTAATATTTTAGTACTTTCCCAAGGTGAGCAAAAATTTAAAACAGTTCTGCTGCAGAATCCTACCTGCTGAGCATTAATTCCTATATCTAAAGGAGGTAAACAAAATTCAAGATTGAGTATTTACTTTTTAATCTTAATTTCTTATTCAAATTACCACATAGGTCTTTACATAACATATGGTTATATTTTGTCTTTTTTGGATTCTTTTTTTTTTTTTTAATATGTATTTATTTATTTATTTGGCTGTTTCGGGTCTTCGTTGCAGCACGCGGGCTCTTAGTTGCAGCTCACAGGCTTCTCTCTAGTTGTGGCATGCGGGTTTTTTTCTCTTCTCTAGTTGTGGCATGCGGGCCCTAGGGAGCGTGGGCTCTGTAGTCTGTGGCACCCGGGCTCTCTGGTTGAGGCGCTCGAGCTCAGTAGTTGCGGCGCACTGGCTTAGTTGCCCTGAGGCATGTGGGATCTTAGTTCCCTGACCGGGGATCGAACCCACATCCCCTGCATTGGAAGGCAGATTCTTTACCACTGGACCACCAGGGAAGTCCCCGTATGGTTAGATTTTGAAGGAATCTCACTTGGTTTACAGGATAACCAAATGAAAAACAATTATCATTATTTCAAAAAATATTGTGGAGTACTATGTGCCAGACACCGCCTATCTCAAATCACCATATAGACCTTAAAATTTGCTTTTTAGAAGTCATTATTGTTTACTTATTCACCTAATCTTGAGGGGGAAAAGTCTTTCAAAGAGCAATTTAAATAATGAAAATCTACTACTTCAACTGCAAAGTTTGCTCACCTTCAACCTCTGTTTGATAGGACAAATCTCATTTGCTACCAGGCTTCCTGAACTCAGTTTGCTCCAGTGACAGTGCCTCCTTGCTGTTCCTTCTACACAAAAGCATCCTTTCTCCTCAGGGCCTTTGCACATGCTGTTCCCTCTGCCTGAAATGCTCTTCTGCCAAATATTCACATGGTTTACTCTTTCATTTCATTCAGGTCTCTATTTAAATGGCACTTCTTTAGAAACATCTTCCCTACACTGTCTCTGGCTCTTAGTTGCAGCTCACAGGCTTCTCTCTAGTTGTGGCATGCGGGTTTTTTTCTCTTCTCTAGTTGTGGCATGCGGGCCCTAGGGAGCGTGGGCTCTGTAGTCTGTGGCACCCGGGCTCTCTGGTTGAGGCGCTCGAGCTCAGTAGTTGCGGCGCACTGGCTTAGTTGCCCTGAGGCATGTGGGATCTTAGTTCCCTGACCAGGGATCGAACCCACATCCCCTGCATTGGAAGGCAGATTCTTTACCACTGGACCACCAGGGAAGTCCCCGTATGGTTAGATTTTGAAGGAATCTCACTTGGTTTACAGGATAACCAAATGAAAAACAATTATCATTATTTCAAAAAATATTGTGGAGTACTATGTGCCAGACACCGCCTATCTCAAATCACCATATAGACCTTAAAATTTGCTTTTTAGAAGTCATTATTGTTTACTTATTCACCTAATCTTGAGGGGGAAAAGTCTTTCAAAGAGCAATTTAAATAATGAAAATCTACTACTTCAACTGCAAAGTTTGCTCACCTTCAACCTCTGTTTGATAGGACAAATCTCATTTGCTACCAGGCTTCCTGAACTCAGTTTGCTCCAGTGACAGTGCCTCCTTGCTGTTCCTTCTACACAAAAGCATCCTTTCTCCTCAGGGCCTTTGCACATGCTGTTCCCTCTGCCTGAAATGCTCTTCTGCCAAATATTCACATGGTTTACTCTTTCATTTCATTCAGGTCTCTATTTAAATGGCACTTCTTTAGAAACATCTTCCCTAACCACTGTCTCTAAAAATGAATTTATCTTCACTCTCTCTGCTGCCTTTCCCTACTTCACTATTCTTCATAACATTTATTATACCTAACATTATATTACATGTTATGGTATTTTTAAAATACTGACTGTATTCATAAAGGCAAGTGGTTGTTTTTTACTTATAAATATTGACTATATTTATGAAGGCAAGAGGATTTTTTTATTAATTTATTTACTACTACATTTCTACATAGTAGTTAACCATTAAAGGCTTTTTGAATGGATGGTCTAGGAACTTTCACATACATGAATCAGATGCTACCTTCAATTAAAAGTGCAAAATGATGTCAGTGAAGGCAGCTAGCTATCTTTTCTCCAAGAGACCTTCCATTGTAGCCTTATCTTGACAACTACCTCATGGTCCAAATTTGGTTATTCAGTCTTGCAAACTAACAGCTAATTTTGTCAGTCTGCCTTTCATATTTTGTCTCACATTAACCAAGTTAAATGAAACAGAGATACCAAAGTAGAGTGCAAATGCAGTCATTTATTACATGGACCAGACTATTATGATAACATAAACAGTGAAATTTAACTTTCAGGAAATTCAATATGGAATGGCAAATAAAAATCAATGTTGGTTAGTGAGCATAGATTCTAATGAAAAGAAATCAGACTTTAAAAAGTGTTACTTCAAAAGAGACAGCATAGAGTATTCTTGCATTCCACAAAGAGATCATTACCAGTGCCTTTACTGGACATGAATAGACACTACCCTTGTTGAGCTTTATAACTCATCTTCTCCTATGATTCTAGAGTTAAGTACTCCTAGTGGACATTTGGGTAGAGCTAACCCAAACAAGTCTTTATCTGCCAGTTGAATCTCCCAAACTTTTTAAGATAATTTTTCCTGTACATACTCGTAAGTCACAACAAAATGCTCTTTGAGGTGCCAAAAAAAAAAAAAAAAATCAAAAAGAATAAACTATTTGCAAGTCACTATAGTAAGAAAACAAGGACTTCCAATTAAGTACTTAATAAATTGCTAAAATGGAGGGGAAAAAAAACAAGAAAGCAAAAAAAACCAAAAAAACCCTGAAAGTACTAGAAACTGATGGTGTTTATAGAATATGCCTGCTAAGAATAAGAAAAGTGGGGAAAAAATTGGATTAAAAATCATAATCTACATTTGTATCATTTTCTCAAGACGTTGCTTCAAATCCTAGCTCATTTACAGCACTCTCATCCAGTTCAGCCTATGATATCTACTGAATAGCATGGGTGTATATTTTTTTTGATGAACAGCAAAAGCTTACTGGCCAAACTAGACCTTCCTGTGTTCAGTGATATGATGGAAGATGGACAGAAAGCTACAGAAGGAAGATCATCTTATTTGTCTCCTAAGCTAGGGTATGTGCGCTCATATTTAAATACCTCTTTAGCACTGGAGTGCATGCAGACCATGGTTCACCATGAATTAGCTCCCTTTTGGCAGTTCTTTGCTATGAACTTCAAATAAATGACAGAACTTTGTATACCTTCAAATAACCCTCTGGTAGATATTTTGAGCCCTGCTATGCTAAATGAGGCCAATAAGAAAAACCTAATTCCAAGAAGATCAGAACATTCCCAAAAGACAACTCTTCAAGTGTTATATATTTATGAGTTAATTTTCTATAAAAAGTATTTCTACCAAAACAAAAAATTAAATTCATTTTCTTAATACTAATAAATTCATGGTACCAAGCACTTCATATACTGGCTGATTTGTTATTGTAGAGAAGGATCAATACCAGTCTGAGTAATCTACATTAAAATGTCCATCAACCACATGATCCAACAGCTATTTACCCTTGTCATGTGGAAGCTTGAAAATAAACTATTTACTAATGGTTTTACTAACATCAGTATGCCCCCACTAAATTAATTACCACCACTAGAAAGGCAGAGGTACACAGTTGTTCTATATAGGATCTTAAGCCTATTCAAAATTAAAAATTTGATATAATCTGGAGGCTTTAAAATTAAACAATCCCTTGTCCTTGGGCAGCTTATCTCAGAAGCAGTGGGTGTTCTTTCCAGAATAGGGATATCTCAGCAGATGAGGAAAAGTTTGAGGTCAAGGTTGACAGTGTTGGGGGAGTGGAATAATTCCCTTATTACTACTCTGACATCAGTGGTATTTTTCTACATCTCAAAGACAATTTTAGATAGTTAAGTTTTTCACGTGAAGGATTGTCTTTAGGAACATTATCCACTTTAAAAATCTTAAACAAGTGTCTCATTTACTGAATCCAATCTGCTTATTCATGCACTTAATTACACAGAAAACACATTATTCTCAGTGTTTAGCACTTAATCTTTAATATGTTTGCTTTGGTCAAAATCTACAAATGTCTACAGACCATATGGCTGCGTAATGCAATGCATAATGTATTACAACAGTACCATACATAGCATGTACGATGTAAAGTTAGACATCAGGTAAACTCACAGATGTGAACATACGCGAACACAGTCTTTAATCCAGTGCTGGAAAGGACCACTTATTTTTAAAATTCTATTAAAAAATAATTAAAAGCCGGCTATGTATCATTTTAAGCTATCTCATTCTCTTGTTTGGAATAAAACCCTTGAGATCACAGCAAAGTGAGTCAATTCAAACAGGAAGGAGTAATTCAGTAGTGGAAGTACTGAAATTTAACAATCCTTAGTGCATCAAAAATTTTAAATGTACATTACAAAAAAAAATATGCAATCCAATCCAACATAAGTCTCCATAAACAGTACCTAAATTGATAAACTGATTTTTGTTTACAAAAACATATGCCTAACATTTCTCTATAAACATGGAATGCTTGGTACTAGATAGATATCAAACAAACAAAAGACCCTAAAATAGTATTTCTAATCATATATCTTTAAAAGCACACGTCCATTTTAAATATGTGAGAAAAGTTTAATAGAATTATTTAAGTTCTTGTGTTAAGTTAAAATTCAGAAAAGCAATAATTTTTAAGTCACAAAAATAAAGCCTTCTAATATCCTTTTGGTTTTGAAGAAATAAAGGCTTTTACTTGACAGTTACTTACATAAATTTGTATCAAAAAGAGAAGTTGGCACAGACTTCTAAATTCATAACAATTGTCTATTAGTCTGTTTTTAATAATTTTTCATTGGCATGTAATCCTCTTTAATTAGATTCCACTCTCTGTTGTTTCAAGACTCCATAAACTGGTGTCTTATATACCAGCTGCTAAAGCAGGAGTTACTGTCTAAATGATATTCACAATGAGTATTTAGAAGGTTTACAATTATACCCTTGCTAATAAATTGTGCTATTTTCCCCAACAATTTTAAGTGCTAATCTTCAGAAGCCATTTTAAAATTAGCTAAAATTCTGTCAAGAGATTTACAAAAATTGTTAGCATGAAGATAATTATGTCACAGTCCTTGGACTCCATCTCTGATTGTGTGCATAAATCAGAAAATGTCAGCTGTGTTTTCCCTTAATAATTATCCTTGCAGCAATATATTATAGTCTAAACTCCTATTATAATTTTTGTTTCTGGTTTCTAAAACATCAGACAATTATTTCAGAAGTTTGGAACTGATTAAATAATTTATATTGCCCAGAACAGTAAGTGATTATCAGTTCTAAAATTTTAAGTATCAGTAATAAGTGGATCAATATGGAAAGTATAAATTCAGTGCTCATGAACCCTCCATCCTCAGGAACTAAACACTTGAATGTGCTAACAATTTTTTTAAAATATTGATTGATTAAAAATCTAACATAGCAGATAGTAGGCACATAGAGGTATACATTTGAGTAGAAATTCTAAGACATATATCCTTTTAATTTCAACACCAGAAACACATGAAACATAGTATCTGTGTATCTGAAATATGTGTCAAGTTTCTTATCATCTGTTAATATATGATTTTTCTATCTTTCTTGTAAAAAAATATAACCTTCATTTTAGGAGGTATGAAATGAAAAATAAGTTCTCTCCCTTTCGTCCAATAATCATAAATTACAGGTGTGTTTTGATTTTTTTCTGATTAAACAAATTAGACTAAAAGATGGAATTTTGATATAAGCTTAGTAACCATAATAAAAACCAAAGTCTTAGATAGCTATCTTTATACTTAATTAATTGCTAAATACCAGGAAGTATTTTTGGTGTATTTCTCACCATGTCAAGCATTTTAGAATTAGCAAAGATAAAAGTTCCAGTTCTCTGAATACATCAATGCTATAACTTATCAAAATGGCTAGATGTAATAGTTAAGGGCATGTGGCTGAAAGTTGTGGGTATTCAAAGACAGGTGAAAAAAGGGTATATTTTCCTGAACCATTAATTTCATGAAAGATATTTTGGGAAAAACTTTGAAATTTTGCCAGTCAACTATAATCACTAGTCACATTTTCCATGTTATCCAATACTATGTCCTTTCCATGAAATCTCAGAGTGGAAAATAGTTATGTGCACTAAATAATTGGTACATAATGGGAATTGAGTATTATTGCTGAATTTAACATTACAAACTCTGCAGTCACATCAAATTAACAGGACCATTGCTAGACCAAAAAGGAGTGTGGCAGCTAGAACCAATGATTTCAGCAGACTCCCATGATTCAATTTTCTGAAAAATAAGTTTTGTAACCTTAGAAACCAGGCTTGTTTCCTCATCAATTAAACCAACCAATAGA
>NW_006789439.1:150466-155733 GCF_000442215.2 Lipotes vexillifer | reverse complement strand
CCTCTTTCCCACAAAATACATCAACATTCTCCACAACAACTTCCTTAAAAATGTTTTAGTAATACACATTATCAAGCTTCAATCCCTTCTCAGTATACTCCCCAATATAAAAAACAAGTTTAAAATTGTGCTTAAGTGAATTTGCATTTTTAAGTTTAATTTTTCTTTAATTTCAAATTTTATTTAATAATTAGACGTTCAATTGTAAAAGTAATATATTTTCCTTGTAAAATTGGAAAAAAATACGAAGTTACATAAAAAATAATAATCTCCTACCCCATACTAAAGTCTATTCTAATCCTCTGTACTAGTCATTTTAAGTACAATTACTATCTTTCTATAGAGTTTTCCATGCTCACAGAAACACATACTTTATGCTGTAGTTTTCCTGTGTGTGTTGGGGGTGCGGGGGTGTTTCAATAAAGTTCACCTTTTTAAAAAGTCAGCATTTTTTTTTCACAGAACATGAATATGTAGATATCGTACCAGATCAATAAATATGACTCTAAAAGTCCAAAAACTACATCGTTCCATATATTTTTAACAATTTTATTAATGATAGAAATGTACTTTTTATCCTAGCATTTTATTGCTACAAATAATACGTACCACTGTACATGCGTGATGATAATTTTTCTTATTGTGGGATAAACCTTTTCGTAGTGGAAATGTTGGGATTTTTTTTTTTTTTTTTGCGGTACGCGGGCCTCTCACTGTTGTGGCCTCTCCCGTTGCGGAGCACAGGCTCCGGATGCGCAGGCTCAGCGGCCATGGCTCACGGGCCCAGCCGCTCCGCGGCATGTGGGATCTTCCCGGACCGGGGCACGAACCCGTGTCCCCTGCATCGGCAGGCGGACTCTCAACCACTGCGCCACCAGGGAAGCCCTAGGGCTTTTTTTTTCATTTTAATATACATTACTAGATTTTTCACCAAAATTTTGTACCAATTCACAACTCACTAGCAGTGTATGAAAGTGCTTAGTTACCTGAAACTTTGCTCATGCTAGATATTATTAATCTCCTACACGTTTGCCAACTTAAGACTGGAAATCATTTTACATTTACTTGACTCCTAATGAGTTTGAGCATCCTTTCATGTGTTTACTGGCTGTTTATACTGTCTCTTTTAGATATTGCCTATTCATATCCTTTGACATTTTTCTTACTCATTTATGTTATAAATATATTCCCAGACAATTGCTCCTATTTGACTAGTTTAGGGTACATTTTGCCACACAATCATTCCTTGTTATTTTGTTGCTTGTTTTTAAAGTATATTAAAAGCAATGACAAAAAATTACATAAAATCTATAAAATGAAGCTAAAATGGATTTTTTAGAGGAAAATTTATAACATTAAAAGAAATAACATAGGAAACAATCATAAAATATTGAAAAAGAAAAGAGAATCCCTCCACACTTATCTGATGGAAATGTGAATAAATTTTTGAAACCCAGGGCTGTAAGATTTTGGTTGGATCTGCTTTGCATCAGAAAGAAGCATCCAAGAAGAAAATAGGGTTGTTATTTATATTTATATTTATATTTAAATCATAAAATTTAATATATTCAAATGACATCTGAATAACTAGTTGAGAATAGAGGTTAACCAAATACTGTATCTTTCTTAGATGAAAGCATGAACTTCACTAATTTCCTTAATTTTTCCGTGTTCACCATTCCACTGTTATTTATGATGGTATGTTCATTTTCCAAACGTTTAAAGATAAAATAATGTGTGAAGAAAATTTCAGTAGGCTATTTGAGTGTTTTCCTTTTATTTCTTTTTATTATTATCTTAAAAATATTGTATTTAATTACAAAAAGATGAATGGAGTCATGTGTACAATGATGCCAAATCCATGAAAGGCAAGAAGATTCACCTGCATCTGGGCCATGCTACTTTAAATGTTCCAGGAGCTACAGCCACATTCTCAGTTTACACTTGGTCTCCATGAGTTTGCTTCTTTTTTCCTCACTGGTTTGAGTAGCAAAACAGGTAGTTTTACGTATTTAAAAATTTGAAGTATCAATAACTGTAATTTTAGATAATTTTTAATGAAATAGACAAGAATGTGTATAGTTTTCTCTGCTGCACTTCACTGGAGACAAGCATTGGTCCAAGAAATTCTCATCATGAAGGAATATGATGCTCTGCCAGAGGTTAAAAACTGAAATAAGGTAAATCAACTTAAATTCATTGCTCACTCTAATACAGAGATTTGCAAATTTGGTCTATTTAAACATTCTTACAAGTTTGGGCATGATTCATTAAAAAAATTACAAGGAAAACAGTCTATTTATGGTACATGACCAAAATGCTGCAATGAAAATGAAATTTGAAAATTGAATGAAGAGAGTTGATTATGCAGATTGCAAGGCTCAGATAATTTACATGTGATGAAAATTACAGTATCAGTTTTTAAATTAATGGCATTATCAGTCATCATTTTTCCCTGAATCAGTCCTTTTATGAGATTATCACAGAGATAAGAGAAGATGGACCGAAAGATTAGTGACCCTTTTATCCCTTTCATCCCATCATAAACCACAAGTGACTTAACTTGTCATCAAAAAATATACTTATCAAAATTTCCGTCAACACAGCCTGGAAATATTGCACTGCACTGCCTCTTTGACTTCATTCTGGATCTCTCTTATTAGTGATTATCTGGGGGTACTTAGTAAGCAGTGAAGAAAAGAAAGTGATGGCATCTCTCCCCCACATGAATGTGTGCAATCACCAATGCTGGGAGGGCTAAAAAAGAATGATAATCACCACGTTGCTGAAATGAATATGTGATATAAGTACTTCTTAATTAAACCAGCTTCCTGACACTGATAGGATCATTGAAACAGCATCCTACCAACTATCCAAAGCAATAGCTGGGGAAAAATATTGTTCCTTGGCATGAGCAATTCAAATATTTTAATGTCAAAATGAACAAATCTTAAAGTAATCTGACATACTATATATTTTACTTATTTTGTTTGCTGTTAATTTTATCAAACTAGAATACAATTTCCACAAGAGAAGGTATTTTCCTATATTTTGTTCACTGCTGCGTTTGCAGGACATCAAGCAGTGCCTGACCATAATAGGCATTCAATGAATGAATTAAAACTGTATTAGATGTAGAATTAAAAACTTGCATAAATACTAAAATTAAACAAAAGAGACTTTATAGACATCTTCCCTGGGCTAAAGGCCCAGACCTTCTCTAGTATGCAGTAGCTCCTTTGAAAAGCACTACTTTATTGATACAGTTCTTAAAAACTGACTTGCTTCAAAGGGGAAGATGATAAGCATATCTTAATTTTTCTTTAATGACTATTAGTAATATATAAAGTAACGTATTATTTATATTATTATAAAGTAATATTTCTATTAAGCATATTAAATATTTCAACTTGATAAATTGAGTAGATATATTACCATCCTTGTTAGAATAATTAAATGTTGTCTGCAATCATTAATAGAATAACAAGTATAATAAAACTGTCAGTGAATATGTTAAAATTGCAAAGATGAAAAAATTATTTTAGAGCTTAATTCTCAAATGCACTTTTTTAAGGAAAATCATACTAAACTGCAATTCAAGATAATTTCCCCTCTCACAAATATATTATTTAGTTATTTCTATCAGAAGACATCTATATATTTAAATAGTCCAAATATCTTAATTCTTAAATTAAGCATTATATACATATTACATACACATATATTACATACATAGACTTAAACATATCCTACAATTCATATAGGAACTTACTTGGTATAACTCTCCACCAAATGATACTATTAATACCTTTTATTAATTTCACTAAATTATTATTATCATAATTAACATGATTATGGTTAGTATTATATTAAATAGCTTATATATTACTAGTTCTACAAAGATCTGCTCAATATTTTATTCACTGACAGATTGCTGCTGAGACCACTGAACTGGAGGGGGCCTTGAAAATGCAATAAATGTTTGTTGAACTGAATTGAAACTACCGCCTATTGGTAGTTATGAAGTGAAAACCTATATTGTTTAAAAGACTTCCAAAAAACAAAATTCACAACCTCTCAAGGAATTAAAATCTTCACTCTTAGGATATTCTTTAGTTCTAATCTAAAGTCCTTATGCTTCCCATCCTCTTGTTCTGCACTCAGTGGAGATGTTCAATAAATATTTGTTAAATTCCATCCTCTTGTTCTGTTCTCACTGAAGATGGAAAACAGCTAGTCATCTTTCTTTTGTAAGAATTCTTCATCCTTAAAGACTGTTATTAACTCCCTATTCTTATAGTCTCAAGATTGAACAATCCAATTTTTAGCCTTGCTTCATCATTCTGATTTGTTTTCAACTCTCAATTTATACACATGCGTATCTCAGGAATCCACTGCATTTCTCAACTTTCCTTCTTATTAATGGGGCTCAAAACTGGACAACTTGTTCTATGCATTTAACCAATTTTGAAATAATCAACAAAATGTTGCTTTACAGCTTCTTACTACAGCAATAACTCCCTCTCCAGCAGCCCAATCTAGATGTTCTTAGGAATTAAAATGACACTTTGACCCACTAGAATATACAGATTTACTGGCAGAAGCTATTTTCCCTCTTAGCAAATAATGTTTCCCTTCAGTACATTCCGTAGAGTTTTATTATAATTTTTCTCAGCACAATCCAATTACATGTAAACTGAATACAACTTTAAGACAAAACAAAACAGTAAAAAGTGACACCCATGTGCCATTACATGGTAGATTTGAATAATTCCACTGTCTTCCCCAAATCCATTATTTATGGAGCCTCTGACAATCACCCTGTGAACAATATGATACCTGCTGCATAAGAACTTCTTTTTCGTCAGCTAAGTTGGAGATGTAAACTTGATTTTCTAAACACTTAGCATACTATCAGGCTGACCTTGCTTTGTGTATTAACTAGATTAAATGATAGCCGCACTTCTCTCCTTAAAAAGTCAAATGTTCATTAATTGAGTGAGTAATACTCTGAAATACACGCCATAATATTTGAATACATAAATCATTTTATGAATTTTATTGGTATGGATTTACTAGAAATAAATTAATAATACTTTTAGAATTTATTCTGAATATTCTAGCTCTCTGTCCTCGTAAAGTTTACATTTTAATGGAGGGGAGAGAAATGATACAAATATATACTTCAAATATCTATTTAAAATATAGTAAAATACACACTTCAAATGTCAACATTTAACACTGATAGCCTCAAATACTGTTAAATG
>NW_006789439.1:141622-150456 GCF_000442215.2 Lipotes vexillifer | reverse complement strand
GAAAGAAAGGAAAGTAATGTGATAGTGAGGGAGATGTGGACCTAGTACAAACAGAATGGTCAGGGAAGGCCTAGTTTCTAAGGTCATGATAGAGGAAAACGGAATTGCAAAGACTCTGAGATGGCTATGAACTTGGCTAATTTCAAGTAAAAGAAACAGTGTTCCTTAAAGTTTGATAAAGTGCATAATGGTAGAAGTTAAAACAGGAGAGGTGGACAGGGTCCAGATCATAAAGGACCTTGTTAAACCGTGGTAAAGAGTTTGTAATTCATTGGAATTACAACATGAACCCTTCACAGGGAGATACTTATTTAGCATCATTGTCTTAAAAGCATAAGAAAATCATCACATAATATTTTCTGTTCTCTTTTTTCATCACTATTCCTCATTTACTAATTTTTTAACTTCTTAAAATATTAGTTCATCATGTGCTTCTATAAAACACATATTCATCAAGAAGTGGAGATTTCTAAAAATACTGCACAACAGATAAATTATCTTTTAGCTTGTGGAATTAAATATGATGATCAAAAGGGAGGGATGAATGGCTGTCCCAGTCATCATTTTTAGTTAGCCACCCTCAGATCTGACTTGCACTGCTCACCTTTCACTAAGAATCAGTGCTGTATTTCCAACTTACTGCTAGGAATTTAGAACATGTTTGACACTGAACTGTATATTTTTCCTCAATATAAATTATTTTGGGGAATTCCCTGGCAGTCCAGTGGTTAGGACTCCACACTTCCACTGCTGGGGGGCAAGGTTCGATCCCTAGTCAGGGAATAAGATGCTGCAAGCTGCGCAGCATGGCCAATAAATAAATAAATAAATTATTTTCTTCCCAGGAACAACCAAGTACTTTTGGGATGCAGTGACTGTTGAAAACTAAGAATACAAGCGCTACAAAAAATAATCTCAAATAATTATTCAGACAAGAACTCTCTCCACTTATTTTATTTCTTAAGTACAAAAAAAAGATGTAGTGTAAAAAATAAAGATAAGTGAGGAATAAAAGTGTAAAACACATAAGCAATTGGTAAAATGTGTCCTTAACATACCTATGAAGCTTAGTAAAAATAAATTACTCTTAAAAGTTTCATAGTACTTTAAAAATAAAACAGATTTAAAACACAAGTTTATCCTAACAAAATAATAAAAGGGATCATTAGGCAGGAAATAAAAGCATGCTATATTTATCAGCTTAAATGAAGGGATTAAAGAGAGCCTCACTCCATTTATTGACTCTGGTATTTACTGATTGTGATAGAGAAGTCAATTAATTCAAATATGTTAAAAATTTAATATTATACATTTATAGAATCAATATACAGTGTATGATTTATTAGTCTAAAGGAAAAGATTAAAATTTCAGCAAAAAAGGAAGAAAGAAAGAGAAATATCATAGATGTGATGAGGGCAGGGTAGGGATTAAGACAGCATTTGAATGCAAGTCCAAATATACCAATTAAACATAAATGTAAAATGGTTAAGCTCCTTTATTAAAAGATATTCTCAGAATAAAAAATAACAAGATATACCTCTATATCAAATGACAATTATAAATAATAGGATGGGCCAGGCAAATGCAAAGAACAAGATTGTTTTATATTGATAAATAGTAAAACCTGCAAAGATACAATAACATTAAACTGAGATGGAAACAAAGCATTCAAAACATTTTTTAAATAGTCAATATCAATAGAAAACTTTAAGACATTTCTCTATTTTTTCTCTTTTTTAAATTATTTTATTGAAGTATAGTTGATTTACAATGTTGCATTAGTTTCTGCTATACAGCAAACTTATTCAGATATATATATATATATATATATATATATATATATATATATATATATATATACACACACACACATTCTTTTCCATTATGGTTTATCACAGGATATTGAATATAGTTCCCTGTGCTATACAGTACGACCTTGTTGTTTATCCATCCTATACACAAAACTTTGCATCTGCTAACCCCAAACTCCCAATCTATCCCTCCCCTACCCACCTCCTCCTTGGCAACCACAAGTCTGTGAGTCTGTTTCTGTTTCATGGAAGTTCACTTATGTCATATTTTAGATTCCACATACAAGTGATATCATATGGTATTTGTTTTTCTGTTTCTGACTTACTTAGTACGATAGTCTCTAGGTCCATCCATGTTGCTGCAAATGGAATTATTATTTTTATGGCTGAGTAACATTCCATTGTATATATACACCATATCTTGTTTTTTTTAAGGTACTGTTTATCTTCATTCTTTTAATATCTTATTGAAATACAGTTGATTTACAATGCTGTGTTTAATTTCTGCTGTATAGCAAAGTGACTCAGTTATACATAGTCTTTTTCATATTCTCTATTTAACAGTAAGAAAATATCATTTCTGTTTAAGAACTTTTAAAAATTGTGACTATTCTCCTAAAATGTCATATTGAATAGATAAAATAAAATAAATCCAAAACAGTTCATCCTTTAAGAGGATGTGTAAAGTGTCATTGTAGAGGAGATAGGAGGTTGGGCTGTGACATGCAATTATATTTTACGTTATTAGGGCAGCAGATCTAATTTTAAAAGTTTTATTTTGTGTGTATACAGCATATAAATATCAAACACCATTATTATATGAACACTTACAGTATATGTGTATAATACACATTCAAATTGTCTTTTTAAAAAATCTACAAGTATATGAAATTACTAATTATACAATTATGCCTAATTAGATATGAATCAGTGTTATTCATGTCACAGTTATAAAACGGTGTTGTATAATTAACAGCAAGTGTTATCTCCCTCTGTACCATCACCATTACTCAGCATCTTGAGAGCTATGTTTGTTTTGGAGAAGCTCAAATAAAAAATCAAAGAGTTTTCAGAGGAAAACAATGAGGAAAGATTAAGGACTTTTTTCTGTGTATTATGAGATTATGAGTCAAACATTTCCAAACATTTGAAATGTAATCAGTGTCAGTTTGCTTTAAGTTATAACTAACAACTGAAGATTAGATGTGAGAGAAAGTTCATATACAGTATATTTTAAGGAAATAATCTTAAATATGTAAATATGTGAAATCAGGGCCTTTATATCAATACCATCTGAGGCATTGTTGACAGTAGCAAAAAATAAAACAAAACAAAACAAAACCTGTATAAAAATTCATATTCAGCTTTAGAGCACTGAATATATAAATTATCATATTACTGTGGTACTAAAAGCATTTAAATAATATGTAGTATGATATGTGAAAAAATAATATGTAAATTTTCCATTTAAAGTGAACAAGGTTACAAACAGATATGCTATATAATCCCATATTTAATAAAAATATAGAAGTATTAACTAAGACTGAAACAACACACCAAAATGTCTGTGACTTTTTTTTTTTTTTTGCTGTACGCGGGCCTCTCACTGTTGTGGCCTCTGCCGTTGCGGAGCACAGGCTCCAGACGCGCAGGCTCAGCGGCCATGGCTCAGGGGCCTAGACACTCCGCGCGGCACGTGGGATCTTCCCGGTCTGGGGCACGAACCCGTGTGCCCTGTATCGGCAGGCGGACTCTCAACCACTGCGCCACCAGGGAAGCCCCTGTGACTTTATTTTTGAGGGGTAAGATTTCAAGTGATTCATTCCACTTTGCTCTGCTCTGTCTATATGTATTTCCTAAAATTCTCTAACAGTATCAAAAATTCTTTAATAGCTAACTTTTACTGAATTCTTGTTCTGTATCAGGCATTGTTCTAATTCTTTTAAACGCTACCAACAGCTCTGTAAAAGAGCCATTACTAAATTTGTTTTTTTCAGATGAGGAAAGTGAGGCAAAGAGGTTAAATAACTTGTTGCCTAAGATTTCCTGGGTAGAAACTGACAGCGTTCAGATTTGAACCTTACAGGTATGGTACCAGGACCTGCACTACACTCTAAGCATTCCACAAACAAAAAAAGAGTTATCTTTTATAATTCTCAAAGCATTATAATAGTTATATTAAAAAGTAAAGAAACAAACCTGATGAATATAAAGATTGCCATGATCAGTTCTATCTCCTTTTATGCATATTTACAGGAAAAAATATGGGCAAATATTCTGTAGCAATATTTGAATAAAGCTTTCCCGAAAGACATGAGTCTCTTCCAAACTTTTAATTTTGTGACTTTCCTTTAACAGAAACAAAAAAATCACATGTTGTTGTTGTCCTCAGGAGCACTAAGAAATTTCCTGAGAAGTAAATGACTGAGGGGAAAAAATTATAGACTATTATGGCATGCTAATAATCCAAATTAGATAAACACAAGCAATGGAAAGGAAGAAAGAGCAAATGCCCTCAGCAGAGAATGGTGATAAAGAGTAATGGACAGCTCATTCTCCACAGCTAAAATTGCACAAGCTAAGCTGTCTAAGGAAAATGAGTCATGTGATTCTCAAGTTATAAGGGAATCTTACAGAATATTTTGAGTTTGAATAGCTAACACTGCAGGCAATTGAAATAGGTCTCCAAATATCTGATTAAAGTCATGCACAATTACAACTGGTATAGAATATTTTTGTACCTCTCTTACAAATGGTAAAATGCAGGTTAAATTTCCAGTTTCTCTGTTACTTAACTTGCAAAGTAGATATTAATTAAGGAAGTAAATTAAGGTTAACTAAAATTTTAGTTATGAAAATGAAGTTTAAAACTCTTTATTAGGACACTTTTCACTTCTACAATGCTTCTTAATGAACTATTTTGTGCTTTGATTCAATAGTCCTTTTATTTCATATGAATTCTTTAACACAAATGGATTTTCACACCAGAATCTGGCTTTAAATCTCTAAAAAAATCAGCCTCAGAATACTAGAGTGACTGAATAAAAGGAAAAATGAGAAGAGGAATAATATGAGGGGTGCTGTGCAACCATGAGAGATAAGAAATACATGAGATCACAGGGAAAATAAAACCACCAATAATGTCATCTATAGAATTAAGTCTCCAATTTTTTCCAACTTAATTTAATCATGCAAAGTGCCTACTAAAAACCACCAGGCTAGGTGATTTTTATATTTCATTGCTTATAACTATAACTCTACCAACTGTTCCTCTATAAATGATATATTAAAATCAAGTCAATAATGATTTTTAAAATATATGTCCTTTTTTAGAATATATCTCCCATGATTCCTTACCAATTTGCAAGTGAAAGGGAAAAATACATCGTTCTCTTTTTTCATAAACTGTCTATGTAATAAAATAAAACAACATAATTTATGTAAAACACAGAATAGAACTTTAACATCTTTCCTAAGTTATCACTGTTTTATCATTTGACAAAGCAACGATGCTCAAAGAGTAATATTTGACAAAGGAAATAGTCATATCTATAGTCATAGGAAAGATATAGAGAGGACATCTTAATTAAATTTTTAAAAATATAATGTCTCTAACAAGTTATAATTTTGGAACACAAATTATCACTTGCCTAATTCCTATATATGTCATTTCTGTTGCACTTTATTTAATATTCTCATTCAAACAAAGTAATGAAAACTATTCGCTATGATGAGGTCTAAATAGGATCCTCCTTATTTTTAAGGTAGTGTAGTATATCAACTCACTTATTATTCCTTTCACCTATAAACTATGACATATATATAAATCACCTAAGTGTAGATACTACATATAAGGTCAAGGTCAAAGGTGAAATTCTTGAATGGTAATATACCATGATGGAAGTTCAAGAAAGAGTAATTATAATTTAAATATGCAAGGACATTTGGACCTCCCTCCCTTATGTAGTCTTTTTCAGATATCCATATATTTACACCATTTTACAGAAAGTTTCTGGCCTTAAACCAAAATTAGATATTCAACCCTAGTCCCAAAAATTCTGCAAATGTCAAACCAGACCATACCTACTTTTATAAATTTCACAGTGGCTAATGGTGCCAGCAGCAAGGAAAAAAATACTAATTGGGAGCTGGACAAATAAATATGAAAGCTTTCTATAATTGTAAAGCACCGTAAATAAGAATTGATGTCTGTGTGTGTGTGTTTGTGCTTGATTCAGGTAAACCAGGACTGAACACCTGAAAGAAACTGAGCTGTTAAATTTTGCATGTCTGGGCTTCCCTGGTGGCGCAGTGGTTGAGCATCTGCCTGCCGATTCAGGGGACGCAGGTTCGTGCCCCGGTCCGGGAAGATCCCACATGCCACGGAGCGGCTGGGCCCGTGAGCCATGGCCGCTGAGCCTGCGCGTCCGGAGCCTGTGCTCCGCAATGGGAGAGGCCACAGCAGTGAGAGGCCCGCGTACCGCAAAAAAAATAAATAAATAAATTTTGCATGTCTGAACCAGTCAGGAAGTACAGTTATATGATGACTGAAGAAAACCAAATGAAGGAATGGAGAAATGAAGTGGAAATTAGGCCACTTTTAACAAATATTCAAGGATCAACATTAGAGACTAAACTATTGTTAGCTAGATTCTTAAAATCAGAAATTCTCATAATAAAAACTAATTCTCTGTTTTAATTTTCTTTCTGCTTTCTCTTAGTTATAATAATACCGACTAAGTGTTATTATGGCTTACATAGTGCTTGCTATGTGCCATATGTAGGGTGTCACATTTGCTAACAATATTATTATTATGTTAGTATTAAGATCAGTATATATTAATATCATCCTCATTTTATAGATGAGGAAACTGAGTACCAGATAGTGGAAATAACCTCCCTAATATCACAGAGCTAGTAATTTTTTTTTTTTAAACAGGGCTAGTAATTTTCTAAACCTCAGTTTCCCCATCTTTAAAATGGAACACACTATAATACATGTAATGCATTATAATAATTATTATTATTTATTAATGATGATGTTATCCAAATTGTAAGAGTGGAGTTGTAGCCAATGAGCCCTGAACACCTGCATTTTCTAAAGAGGTCATCTCCACTGTGAAACTGCTTTGCAGAATGGCAACTTTCTATTCACCTTACTGAAATTCAATCTATCTGATGCTCATATAGTAATATTCTGATTATTATCTGGCTTTTAACGGAGTTCCTTTCTAGTGTTCTGATACATGGAAGAGTTACTTTCCTCATTATAAACTAACAAACTGGCACACAGAAAGTTAGGAAGAACCAGTCCCATATATTTCCCTCAGAAATACTTTACCAATTTATTACTGAGAAACAATTGGCTGTCAGTACCCAGACCCCACAGTGCATTCTTTGTATCTTGACATCACCTACAGGCATATCTCCCTAAAACCCATTAATCCCATTCTGGGTTAATGCTTCAGAAGTGCTTTCTGGCACTTGGTTATCTGTCTGTCAGGCTATTTCTCTTGTATTATAGTCCTTTATTAACGGGTTTCTCTCCCTCACTTGACTAAACATTCTTCTGTGTATAAAAGTTCATGCATGGGCTTCCCTGGTAGCGCAGTGGTTGAGAGTCCGCCTGCCAATGCAGGGGACGCGGGTTCATGCCCCGGTCCGGGAAGATCCCACATGCCGCGGAGCGGCTGGGCCCGTGGGCCATGGCCGCTGAGCCTGCGCGTCCGGAGCCTGTGCTCCGCAACGGGAGAGGCCACAACAGTGAGAGGCCCGCGTACCGCAAATAAAAAAAAAAAAAAAAAAAAGTTCATGCATAACCCAGTGTTTGATCGATAGTATGTACTCAATATCCACTTACTGGATTGATTTATATTTAGTTCAACTCTTCAGGAACTTCTATGATATTAGTGTAGTCATGTGCAGTCTTCAAAATTTTTGATCAATAAACTCCTTGGGCATTATCATACTTAAATTTCTGAACTAAGTGAATCACTCTGAAAAGAACAGTTAAGATTCTGCTGCCAAATGTGAGCACTTCTGATGAGCAGCAACTTATATAAAATTGCTGAGTACAACCTCAAGGCTGATTTTTTCCTATCCAAGTATGAGACATACTACACCACACCTGGCCTAGAGTCTAAACTTAACACTGTCTGAATTAAAATGTTTAATAAATCTACTAAACTGTGTAAACAAACAGGCAAAATTTATTTAACATTTAATTCTTCTTTCAAAATATATTACACACCATCTTCAATTATCTTCAGATACACTTTTATTAGAAGGCTGACATGAAGGATGTCACAAGATAATAAGAGATCATCAGATAACACATGAGTCACATGACTTATCTAAGATTGAGTAGTTAGCATAGAGTCTACTTCCATTTTCCAGTACTGCTGTGCTTTATGAAACTATCTTCAAAAAAAAGCAACAGTTATAAGAATAAACCAGGCCACAGAAGCAAATGCCTTATCCTCACAAAAATAAAAACATTTATAACCATAAAAGAATAATAAGAAGAAATAATAAAGATGGATGGAAAAATATTCCTAATTACAATGTTTGGTTCTGGGCAAACATTCTGGATGAAAGAACAAATTTATAAGAAAATTAATCTGATTCAAAAAGAATCAGAGGGCTTCAAAAAGAATTTGGAGGACCAGAATCAACTTTAAGAGAAGCCAGATTCAGGAACAAATCATTAGAAATACGCAAACTTATAAATCTTTAATAGACGGGTAGAAAGATCCTTTTAGGAAAGAGCCAAAAGAAGAAAAATCTAAATGTTTAGAATAAGTTAAGCTGGGAGTTGAAGTTCCAAGAAAGTTTCAGTCTTTAGAAGACACATCAAAACACAGCCAATTTCACGTAGCTGCAACCAAAACAGGCTTCAAAATACATCAGAAGAATTAAGAATGACTTCAGATAGCACTAAAAGCAGTGCATTAGATCAAAATTTCAATCTTGCGGGAAGTACAAAACTACTTTCACAAGAAGCCAGAGATTGGAAAGGGAAA
>NW_006789439.1:122637-141612 GCF_000442215.2 Lipotes vexillifer | reverse complement strand
AAAGGGAAAGAGAACAAACATTAAACAAAATAAAATGTTAGAAAACTCTAAAGTATGTATGAAACTAATTCTAAAAGATAAAGAAAGATCAAGCCTTGGGTGAACACTAGCTAAAGTAAAGATGAGGGATTGGGCTACTGCTCTTGGAGAAGATAACACAGTTGGTGGGAACTTGGAACTGAATATAAATAATGCATTAGATCCTAAGTGTCCATCAACAGATTAATGGATAAAGAAGATGTGATACACACACACACACACACACACACACACACACACACACACTCTGGAATATTACTCAGCCATAAAAAGAATGAAATTTTGCCATTTGTGACAACATGGATGGACCTGAAGGGTATTATGCTTAGTGAAATAAGTCAGACAAAGAAGGACAAATAATGTATGTTTTCACTTATATGTGGAATCTAAAAAATAAAACAAATGAACAAGCATAAAACAGAAACAGATTCATGGACACAGAGAACAAAGTAGTGGTTTCTGAGGGGATGGGGATTAAGGGAATACAGTCAATATTTTCAGTAACTTTGTACAGAGTATACTCTATAACAATATCGAATTACTATGTTATACATCTGAAACTAATACAATATTGTAAGTCAACTAAACTTTAATTAAAATAAAGAATGCATTAGAAAATTAAGCCCTCTTAGAAGATGAATTAAAAGTCATTTTGAAGAAATTACTTGATGCAGCTAAGTTATTATTTTTTTTCACAACTTTATTGGAGTACAATTGCTTTACAATGTTGTGTTAATTTCTGCTGTACAACAAAGTGAATCAGCTATATGTATGTATGTATATATATATATATATATATATATATATATATCCCCATATCCCCTCCCTCTTGAGCATCCCTCCTACCCTCCCTATCCCATCCCTCTAGCTCATCACAAAGCATCGAGTTGATCTCCCTGTGCTATGCAGCAGCTTCCCACTAGCCATCCATTTTACATTTGGTACTGTATATATGTCAATGCTACTCTCTCACTTAGTCCCAGCTTCTCCTTCCCCCCCACCATGTCCTCAAGTCCATTCTCTACATCTGCGTCTTTATTCCTGCCTTGCCACTAGGTTCATCAGTACCGTTTTTTTAGATTCCATATATATGTGCGTTAGCATACGGTATTTGTTTTTCTCTTTCTGACTTACTTCACTCTGTATGACAGGCTCTAGGTCCTTCCACCTCACTACAAATAACTCATTTTCGTGTGTGTGTATATATATATATATATGTGTGTGTGTGTGTGTGTGTGTGTGCCACATCAATGGAACAGGATAGAAAGCCCAGAGGTAAACCCATGCACCTATGGTCACCTCATCTTTGACAAAGGAGGCAAGAATATACAGTGGAGAAAAATAGCCTCTTCAATAAGTGGTGCTGGGAAAACTGGACAGCTACCTGTAAAAGTATGAAATTAGAACATTTCCTAACACCATACACAAAAATAAACTCAAAATGGATTAAAGACCTAAATGTAAGGCCAGACACTATTAAACTCTTAGAGGAAAACATAGGCAGAACACTCTATGACATAAATCACAGCAAGATCCTTTTTGACCCACCTCCTAGAGTAATGGAAATAAAAACAAAAATAAACAAATGGGACATAATGAAACTTAAAAGCTTTTGCACAGCAAAGGAAACCATAAACAAGATGGAAAGACAACACTCAGAATGGGAGAAAATATTTGCAAACAAAGCAACGGACAAAGGATTCATCTCCAAAATTTACAAGCAGCTCATGCAGCTCAATATCAAAAAAACAACTCAATCGAAAAATGGACGGAAGACCTAAACAGACATTTCTCCAAAGAAGATACACAGATTGCCAACAAACACATGAAAGGATGCTCAGCATCACTAATCATTAGAGAAATGCAAATGAAAACCACATGAGGTATCACCTCACACTGGTCAGAATGGGCATCATCAAAAAATCTAGAAACAATAAATGCTGGAAAGGGTGTGGTGTAAAGGGAACCCTCCTGCACTGTTGGTGGGAACGTAAATTGATACAGCCACTATGGAAAACAGTATGGAGGTTCCTTAAAAAGCTAAAAATAGAACTACCATAGGACCCAAAACCCCAGTCCTGGGCATATACCCAGTATATTCAAAAAGAGACATAATTCAATGTTGTGTACCACAATGTTCATTGCAGCACTATCTACAATAGCCAGGGCATGAAAGAACTTAAATGTCCATCAACAGATGAATGGATAAATTACTTATTTAACAACTCAATAAAAATAAATAAATGCTAACTAAGCTAACTGAAGAAGATAGGAGAATTTATGTACTTAAAGGTTATAACAAAAGTTTCCAAACTGGCAAGGCTTCATTGCAGTCAGAAAACACACACACACACACACACACACACACACACACACACACACACACACAGAATGGTAGAAGCAAAAGCTCTGGTGAAACTTCAAGTTTTTCCTAAACTGAATCAAAAAAAAAAAATGCATTTTCACAAAGTATACAATTTAGAGTGAATTTATTCCATAAAGATGTAGGGGGGCTCCCCTGGTGGCACAGTGGTTGAGTGTCCACCTGCCGATGTAGGGGACACATGTTCGTGCCCCGGTCCGGGAAGATTCCCACATGCCGTGGAGCAGCTGGGCCCGTGAGCCGTGGCCGCTAAGCCTGCGCATCCGGAGCCTGTGCTCCGCCATGGCAGAGGCCACAACATTGAGAGGCCTGCGTACCGCAAAAATAAAAACAAGATGGAGGGGAAACTTCCCAACAGAGATGAAAAGATCAGCTACACATGTAAAGAGACAGACATCTATAAAATTATTGCCAAAAGTCTTTTAGAAATAATTTCAAAGAATATCATTGGCTATTATCAAAGGCAGCTTATTTCCCATGAGAAAAAAACTCAGATAATAGATTGAGAGATCTGTTGGCTGAGAGAAACTCTGATGTCATAAGAAAACAAAATGCCTACACATTAGACAAATTATTAAGAATTTAAATATTCTGAAAAGTATCCTAACATCCTCAATACTCCACGTGGGAGGCACTTAACAGAGATCAAGGAGGACTACCTGGAAATGCTCTAGATGAACAGATCTCTGGAAAAGGAGGAGCCTCAAGCTGTGGTGTTGTGCAGCTGCAGAGTTTCAAGTCCAGAATGGACCAGGTGCCACCTGCTCCTGTCCCAGGGTTACAGCCACATAAGCAGGCCCTTCCATCAAGGCAACTCCTTCCTGACACAGCAGGTCCTCCATAACAGCAAAACTGACCTTGCAGCGGCAGGTGTTTTGGATTTTCTTTGGGCTCAACTCTCCCACTTGACATGGAGTTGCTGGTCCAGACCCTGGTGGTCTAGGTCTTTCTTTTAAAAGTGAGATGTTACAGACGGATACTCAGGGGCAGGTATTAAGAGAAACCTCTCACCTTCCCCCAATTCTGTAAAGTGAAGATGAACTTCCTGAAGAATCCACTCCCCTGAGAAAACTCCCTCACTCAGTACATCCTCCCCTGACAACAAGAACGGTCTGTATACCAAGCACTGAATTTTGTCTTCTAATCACATAGCCTGAAAATAGAAATAAGTCAATTTCCTAGTTCATCTCACCTTCCCATGAGTCTGTTTCTGAAGATCCAGAACCATATCAAGATGCTTTCTTTTTCCCTTTACTAAAGGAATTTTTTTCTCTTTCTCACATTTTTTTTGTTTTTTTTTTACTATTAAGTGATTACATAATGGCTCAAATGAAAGTTTGATAGGATTATAATCCATAGGAAAATGTTTTATAACTGTGTGTTATTTAAATGTGAATTATATGTAAATTGCTTCCACCTTATTCAATTTGTAGGTAGTGTAATTACAGTATTTTTGTTTTTAAATCCACTAAAATAATCCAGAAACACAGGCAAGTATTTTTGTCTTCCTTCAAAAATGTGATTTTTTCCCTTTTTTTTACAGCTATTATTTAAGTGATTATGGAAACTTGACAGGATTACAATTCTTAGGATAATGTTTTATAAATGAATTTTATTGAAAAGTGAATTTTGCGGGTACATTGCTTGTTTTCTTCTGTTTCTAGATAACATAAAGACAGTACTTCTGTTTTGCTATTTTACAAGTCTTCCCTAACATTAGCTGTAGTAAGAGTTTTACAAAGGAAATCCTGCCATAGAGACATTTGAAACTTGAACTTTATTCTGTAACCAGTGATCAAATTTAATGTATTGGGGATTCCCTGGTGGTGCAGTGGTTGAGAATCTGCCTGCCAGTGCAGGGGACACGGGTTCGAGCCCTGGTCTGGGAAGATCCCACATGCCGCGGAGCAACTAGGCCCGTTAGCCGCAATTACTGAGCCTGCGCGTCTGGAGCCTGTGCTCCGCAACAAGAGAGGCCGCGATAGTGAGAGGCCCGCACACCGCGATAAAGAGCGGCCCCCGCTTGCCACAACTAGAGAAAGCCCTCGCACAGAAACGAAGACCCAACACAGCCATAAATAAATAAATAAATAATTAAATATTAAAAAATTTAATATGTTTGCGAAACTAGTACGTTTACCAAAATAAACTGATTTAAAAAAATTAAACTACCTAAACATCTAGGCTCTGGGAAAGAAAAACAGACATTACTTGTCTAGTACTTCAATTAAGAATTATCAAATCTACACCACTGTCAAAACAATATTAGTCATAATATATGCTTAATGAATATATATTTGAAATCTTTAATGCCAAATGCAGCATGTATTTGACAAATATTATGTGACTAGTTCTAATTTTGAATGAAAATACATGTATTATAGTTCTATGAATTTACAATGACCTATAGTTAATGTTTGATATTATTTCTGTTTTTCTAATTTCTACTTGATTTTTCTTCTTATGTTTATTTTCCACTGGTAATTTTTAATCATTCTCTCCCTTTTGGACCATTTACTTCTCTGTTTTTGAAAATATCAAGCAATTTATTGTTTTGTTATCTTTGTTTTATTCTGCAGCTTTATATCTTCTTGCCTATTACCCAAACGACCCTAAGCAGTACTCTTTCTAAACCAAAAAATTAATAAGTTAAAAGAAAATGCTCTCTATGGGACTGTTGTATGGTCTAGCAACATTATTCACTGCCCTTTTTAACACAGAGCAGTAACAAGGATTCCTTCCCTTTCTGTCTCCTTAGTATACTATGCAAAACCTTTCTTTCACTGTATATCGACTCACTGGTAAACAGAAGAAAGACATAAATGACAAAGATATGTTCCACTATTAATACCAGTATTCATAACAATTTAATCTTTTTTAAAATTCCTCTCTGGTAGATTAAATGAGATAGCCTTAGATTTTCATAATTATGGAAGACAACAGAAATTCTAAACATTTTTATGAGGTCGTGTTTTAAAATATCTTATTTATAGCTAGAAAACACTTTTAAGATACTAACACCCTTACTACTATTCAATTATTGACTTTTAAAGTTAGAAAAATGTCAGCTTAAATATAATTATTAAAGTACCCTTTTTTTCCAATAAAGGAAATTTTCCTACCAAATTATTGCAGAAGATAGAGGTAAATATAGCTCAGTATATGCACTAAAATGTAGAAATGTAAAATGTAAAATGTAAAATGTAGTAAAAAGATTTTAAAACCAAATAATAGAAGGCATTTAACAAATTTATCATTTATGATCATTTGCATTCACCAATAATAGAAAGTTTTTCACCTTGAACTGTAATTAAATCCAAATCTATACTACTTAGGAGAAACAAAACAAAGCCAGAAACAAACAAACTTTTTAAGATAAAAGCATGAACAAAAATGTATTAATAAGCAAACAAAAATAAAACAGCTACAATAATATACTAACAGATAAAATACAAAGCAAAAATTTTAAATTGAGTTTCAACACATGATAAAATATATGGCTGCCTGACTTAACTGCTACCTCTTCAGAGGCGATCCAACCTAAATTCCCTGTCTAGTCACTTCCTCTCATTTCCCTCTACTACATTCACCACAATATATTTATAGTATCCAAAATTTTATCTATTTAATTACTGCTCATCTTCCCTAACTAAATTGTACTCACCATGTATTCAGTCCCATTTAAACAGAGACCTGATAGTATTGTTTAAATAACACAACTAACAAGTTTAAATTAATAAATATATATCAAATTTCACATGATATCCCATAATTAGGGGATATATTTACTTTCAATTGTTCTTAGGACATTAAAAACTAATAACCTAATATTACACAAATTTAAAATAATATTTTACAGTCAATTCTAAAAAGCAATTTTTATACAGGCTTTCTCACTACAATGCATCATAATGAGAAAATGATAACATAACACGAAAAATATAATCATTTGGACAAAAGCGCCAACCGTTATCCTGAACAGCTATTAGGTAAAACTATAATTTTTTTTAAAAAAACTTGTTTTAAATAAGCAAAATGAAAAAACTCCATACAGTAAGTCCCCTACATATGAACCTTCAAGTTGCCAACTTTCAAAGATGCGAACATGCCTTCTCATGTCCAATCACATAAGTTAGTTCACGTGTCTGGCGTACACTGTCATGTGCGTGCATCCTCTACGAGTGGTTGTGCTTTTGTGTACTTTACGGTACAGTACTGTATAGAGTACAGTAGTACAGTATCTTTATTTCAAGCCCAGGATGTCTGGAAGCAAGTGTGAAAGCAGCAGTGATGTAGCTGGTCCTGCACCAAGCGATAACGATGGAAACAAAAGTGAAAGTAATTGAGAGAGTGGAGCGAGGCGAAATGATGGTACACGTCACTGGTTCCTGTAGCATTGAACTCCTTGCTGTGCAACACAAGGAGCTTACTAATGAAGACCTAATGGAACTGGAGGCCCAGAGAAGGACAGAGAGAAGAGACACAAGAGGAAGAATTAACTGAAGAACTGAAGAGACTCACAACGCGGGAAATGACAAGGGGATTTTCTTCCTTTGAGGAGGCACTGTTAGTTTTTGTGGCACAGGACTCGAACGTAGAATGGTACACGAAGGTTGCAGCAGCCATTCAGAATGCAATCCAGTGCTACCGTGTCATCCATGATGAGGAAAAAAGAGTTACTACCCAGACATCCCTGGATCATTTTTTCAGAAGGTAGACAGAATTGAATCCAGCAAGGAACCAGAACCTGTGCCATCAACATCACACGTGAGTGAAATTTCGGCTTTCCCTCCATCTCCTATTGCTGACGTTCCTTCAGCTCTACCATCTCCCACCTGCCCTCCCTCCTCCGGTCAGTAACTCTTCTTACCTGTTCACTTGATGCCAGCCCCTGTATGCCAGCTGTTGTACTGTATTACTGCACTCTTTCAAGGTGCTGTACTGTAAGATTAAAAATGTTTACTTTTCATGTTTGCTTTTTATGTATTATTTGTGTGAAAAATATTATAAACCTATTACAGTACAGTACTATACAGCCAATTGTATTAGTTGGGTACCTAGGCTAACTTTGTTGGACTTATGAACAAATTGGATTTACAAATGCACTCTCAGAATGGAACTCGTTTGTATGTAGGAGACTTACTATACTAAAGACCTATCCAAGCTCTAATTACTATTTTTTAATCTTAATGATATATTTAAGTAAAGAAGTTATGACTTTAAAAATCAAGAGTGATAGTAAAAGAGTGAAATAAAATAGTAGTGATATTAGTAATAAGGATAAAATGTGACGTGGCATGCTACGAGGGCATCCAGCAGAGACACATGAGCTAGGCTACAGATTCAAGGGCAAACTTCCCTTCCTCTCATAAAGAAATGCTATATGATCAACAGAGGATGAGAAAATTAAACACACACACACACACATACACACACACACACACACACACACACACACACACGAAAGATCTGTAAAGAAGAAAGGGAAACAGCAGCTACAACACTTTTGGGGAGGTATAAACTGGTAAACCCTTTCTGGAGGAAAATCTGTCAGCATTCATTGTTTGAACGAGCAATTTCACTTCTAGGAATCTATACTATAGAAACATGCAGAGGGACTTCCCTGGCAGTCCAGTGGTTAAGACTCCGTGCTC
Organism: Lipotes vexillifer; assembly: GCF_000442215.2. Taxonomy (NCBI): domain Eukaryota; kingdom Metazoa; phylum Chordata; class Mammalia; order Artiodactyla; family Lipotidae; genus Lipotes; species Lipotes vexillifer. The sequence goes on along the minus strand of NW_006789439.1, from coordinate 133,536 downwards.
GCAATGCAGGGGGCACAGGTTCCCTGGTTAGGGAACTAAGGTCCCACATGCCCCATGGTGTAGCCAAAAAGAAACGTGCAGATATGCAAAAAGAAGGTGGACAGAAGGAGCTTCACTACAACGTGGTTTGTAACGGTACAGAACTGGGAAGTACTAAAAGTCTTTTTAAAAAGGATGATCAGGGACTTCCCTGGTGGCACAGTAGTTAAGAATCCACCTGCCAATGCAAGGGACACAGGTTTGATTCCTGGTCCGGGAAGATCCCACATGCTGCGGAGCAACTAAGTCTGTCTGCCACAACTACTGAGCCTGTGCTCTAGAGCCCGCAAACCACAACTATTCAGCCCGTGTGCCACAACTACTGAAGCCCACGCATCTAGAGCCCAGGCTCCGCAACAAGAGAAGCCACTGCAATGAGAAGCCTGCAAACCACAACGAAGAGTAGCCCCCGCTCACCACAACTAGAGAAAGCCTGCATGCAGCAATGAAGACCCAACACAGACAAAAATAAATTAATTAATTTTAAAAAATAAAAATAAAAAAGGATGATCAGATACGTAATTACATATGTATATAATAGAATATTATGTAGCCATTAAAATTAATGAAATAGATAAATATGTACTGCCCAGGAATCAGGTAAAATCTGTTTTATATGTAGCAACTAACAGCAGACTTCTAAAAGTCTATAACCTGATGATAAATCCAGTATAACCGTATAAGTTCTAATGTTACATAAATGTATATATAACACTAAGTTTCTGGAATGCAATCAATAAACAAGTAAACCCCAAAACTGTAATAAAAGAAAAATAATAATGCATGTAACATAGTAGTATAGACCTGCTCAAAGAGAACTTCTCTTTAGGGTCCTAGCAAAGCATGAAAGTGACATTAGTCTAAAGTTAATTTGTGTACGACCCTGGAATATGGGAATGGAGGCTAGGCTAATTTGGGAAAAGAACTCACCAATTAGTGGGAAAGGCAGATCTTAAGACTGAATAAAAACTTTTAAGGGCTTCCCTGGTGGCGCAGTGGTTGAGAGTCTGCCTGCCGATGCAGGGGACACAGGTTCGTGCCCCGGTCCGGGAAGATCCCACATGCCGCGGAGTGTCTGGGCCCGTGAGCCATGGCCGCTGAGCCTGCGCATCTGGAGCCTGTGCTCCGCAGCGGGAGAGGCTGCAACAGTGGGAGGCCCACGTACCGCAAGATGCTAGGCACTTAGTAGGTATAAGAACTTACAGTATCATTGGGAAGAGTGAAAAGTAAAGCAGCAATGTAAACACAGTGTAAGAAATTTCTTAATAGTATAATATAATTTACTTGTTTGTAAGTTTTTATTGTCTGTCTCCCCTGACAAGAATGAGAGTTCCATGAAGAAAAGATTTTTGTCTAGTTGTATTCTAAATGCTTATAGCAGTGCCAGGGAATTAATAAGTCCTCAACAGATTAGTTGATTGAATGAAGAAAGGGAAAGAAAATAAGGGATAGCAGAAAGGAGGGAAGGTGGGCTATACTGGAGGTAGCTTCATGGTGTTGGGAGGCCAGGAAATAATCAGAGAAGGTTTTCCAGAAGATATAAAATCTTAGCTGAGTCCTGAGGACAAGATTGAATTTAGTGAAAGTATTTGAATGGTGTGAGATTATCTTAAGTCCTTGATCAAATAAATGGAAGACTGCTTAGACAGAGATAAGTGGAATTGATTTCTGTAAAAATACTGTTTTATTTTGCAACTAATGTTCCAGTGGTGTATCCAAGGTGAAGATGTTGATAGACAGACAGACAGATAGATAGATAGATAGATAGAATTTGATACATATATCAAATTATACAGAGAGTTCTAGCAAGAAAAATGATTGGAAATATGTTCACTGGACTTAGCAACACAGAGGCCATTTGTGACCTTGATGAGAGCGATTTCGTTCAAGGAGAGGAAGTGGAAACCAGATTGTGGAGAGTTTAGGAGTAAAAGAGAAATGAGTGCTTGGCATTTCCAGAGAATGGGCAGTGATTTTGAGGTCTGGATGAGGGAAGGAGATTTAGCTGGTTACATCTGTGAATACCTCTAGTTATAATATATACTTCAACTAATTTTTTAAAAATGACAGGCCTAGGCTATGTGTTTGCATGTGGAAGAGGAAATACTGCTGCAGAGGTAGAGGGGGAAAAATGTGTACTGCACTCAAAATGAGTATCTTCCATAGGCTTTTGGACATTCTCATCAGGAGCTTTGAGAATCCAACAGTATAAAATTACTTAGTGACACTAGTTGGTGAGGAGAAAGATTTGCCTGCCTATTATTTGGATGTGAAAAGAAAAGAAAAACAAACAGCTTTAACAAGGAGAGTAAGCTTGTCCACTGAACTACATGAAATGCATTTAATTTTTCTCTCCAGGAGTGTACTCAAGCTTGTATATCTCTGTGGTTTTGGTTGTTCTAGGACAATACCTTTGAAAATATCAAAATACTTCTGCAGATATTTAAAAATATTTATTCCAAAGAATAAGAAATATTGAGACCAAAAATTCATAATTTATTGATTACTGGATATTCGTTCATTTATATAATGGAAAATTACCATAGAATTTCCATCACTACCATTTTTTCATTCTATTTTTTTTCTGTCTCTTTCTTGCCATCCTCCCTCACTCTTTAACTACATAGTTCCATTCTCTCCACAATTTACTGTCAAGAAATATTTGCTGAAAGTTAATAATATTTATAATAATAATAAATATTTGCTGAAAGTTAATAATAAAGTGTGTTATAGCATTAAGAGATAGATTTCAAATGAGCATGAGTCAATAACATTGCATTTATTTTGTTACACTTAAATTTATTGCAAAAGTAACCCAGAAATTTCACCTATATCATACCAATGTAAGTACATTGCTTTTACTTTTAAAATTAGTTATAAAATTATAAAATATCTGACCATATTATAATGTGGTAACTGGCACTCTTGTTTTAAAGCTTTTTTTTTTTTACAATATTTGGGAATGTGTAATTGGGAGAACTGTATATGGGCATACCAATAAGCTTTTTTTAAGAAACAGATATTCTGGTCAAACCATGACCATAATGTCTCTGCCTAAAACCCCAGGTTTTTAAAAATAAGACATACAAACAAGGATCTAAAATAATTTAAAATATCAACACTGACATACATTTTAAACTAGCGTACATAGGGCTGCCTTTTTAAATTATTCATTATTGAGCTATAAGTGGTTATACAGACATAGAAGAACCAAAGATGACTAAGACACAATCCCTATCATCAAGCAGCTCAAATCATCTCTGATGTTATAATAGAAGACGTGGGAATCCACGTAGTTACATGGCACAGATAGAAAACTTCCGTCCTTAAAACTAGGATGAACCTCAAGAAGCATTTCCAAAAGTACATATAAAATAATTTTTACTTTTCCATTCACTTTCCAAACCACCTTGTCACCTTTGATTGTTTCAATCAACAGATGCCACAGGAGGGCAAATGTAGAGTAATCACACATGTTGTGGCCTCTCAGTGTGACTTCCATAAGGGAGCTTCTTAACCAACTTTTTGCGAATGGGTTAGAGGTATGGCAGGACATACTGATGCATGTAAAGTGATAACATTTTTTATATTGATAAAAACTGAGTCATTGTACACATTCAAAATTTACCACACTTGAAAATATATTTGAATACTATACAGGTCCTTCTGTTAACTTTCTGATCTTAATAATTTCAAAAATATCCTATTTGAAAGTTTTTTTATAAATTATAAATATCTTCTTTCTATACTTGATTTTTACTACATTATATTATATTCTTTATATACATTTATGTTTTATATATAATGACATATTTGTTATATATTTACTTATATATAAATATTTTTATTTACATAAATTAACTTATATAGGGAAATGTAACTAACTCATCTACCAGGCCCCATTTACACACCTCCAAATACTCCCTGGTATCTCAGTGTGGCATGCAAATATTTCTATGTGTTCTAAAACAAAAGAAAAATGGTGTTCTAAAACAAAAGAAAAAGAAAAAGGTTGGGAAGTGCTATACTAAATGATTACTCAATTTGTAATGATGGGAAAACTGGCCTATCTGCAGTAGTGGTGCTCTCCTCAGCTAGATTATTCTGTGTGTGAAATTTTAACCTATAAACAATATTACAAAGTATGCCTCTGAAGGATCTCACAATTTCATAAAATGTCCAGGTCTTAAGTGCATCAGGGTAAGAAACATTATTACTGATTTCATTTGGGCACCATAGAAAAAGCATAATATGCTCCTCTTCAAGTCCTTTATACAGAATAATTCCAGACAAAATAAAAACTTCTCATCATAACAATCCAAAGATATAAGCTATGTGATATTTCTCTTCTTATGACCTAAAACAGTCTATTCAGTTAAAAGCCAGGATGACAGCTGTATTACATTTACTTATAGAACTTGAGAATCATTTTGCTCACTAAAAGATATTGTTAGATGGTTAGAGAAAACAATTTATTGAGCCCAGTGGGGGCTAAATATTTCTAATTCCAATCCACCTCAAAATGGATACAACATGAAAATATTGGTGTTCAAAGAAGCAGATGAATTTGAAAAACCAAACTTTAAATGTGAACTTCAATTTTGATACATGTGTGACTGTATTTTTTTGTGTCATTAATTAGATTTGAGATAATAACATGGACTAGTTTCTAGAATCTTTGTTTCATTAATCTGTGTATATACTTTTGACAAGTATTTGTCTTGGTCCTGAGGATATAGCCGTGGACAAAACTGACTAAGCCACTGCCCTCAAGAAATTTAAATTCCAGAGAGGGAGAAAGTTAATAAACAAATAAACCAGCAAATATATAGATGATAATAAATGCTACAGAGGAAAATTGTGTGGCTACAGATAATAAGAAATGCTGGGATGGGAGATGTTGCTATGTGACTTTCAGTCTCAAGAAAGATCTTTCCAATTAGATTACATATGAGCAGAGATCTGAAGGAAGTTAAGAGAGTGTGCTATGCAGATACCTGGGAAGGAGTATTTCAGACAAAAAAAAAAAAAAGAGAGTGTAAATGCCATGAAGCAGGAAGCTATATGATGTTTCATGAAAAATTAAGGAGACACGGACTTCCAGTTCCTGGTTCTGCTCGTACTGGAAGTCACTGCTGCACCTAACAACAAGTAAAAAGCCTGAACAAACTGAAAAATCAACAGCTTTTCTTGGAGTTGTAAAATAGGGGAGGACCCAGAGCAAAGTGTTTTCCCCAAGACTGGACAGACAGGTGCATACAGGGAGTCAGAGAGTACCCGTATAAAGACTAAGGAGAGGAAATTGCCACAGGAACCAGTGCCAGGGTAGGAAAAGCTGAACTGTAATTGGTAAATTGCTGCATGCTCAATGTGAACAAGCCTGAGAGTGAAAAATTCCAGGGAACCCAATCATAGGGAAGCCCCCAAAATATTGTCAGATTTACTTCCAAGAGTAGATATATTAACTTGAGAGAGAGCAGACTTCAAAGCAAGGAAAATTATCATAGAAAAAGAAGCGACACACCAAAGAATGAAACCTGACCCCTATCTTGCACCATACATAAAAATCAACTCCAAATTGATTAAGACTTAAACATAAGACCTAAAACTGTAAAACTCCTAGAAGAAAACAAAGGAGAAAAACTTCTTGACATTGGTCTTGGAAAGATTTTTTGGATTTGACACCAAAAGCAAAAGCAACAAAAGCAAAAGTAAATAAGCAGGGGACTACATCTAACTAAAAAGCTTCTGCACAGCAAAGGAAACCATCAACAAAATAAAAAGGCAGCCTATGAAATGGGAGAAAATATTTACAAACCATATATCTAATAAGGAGTTAATATCCAAAATATACAAGGGACACACACAACTCAATAGCAAAAATAACCCAATTTAAAAATGGGCATAGGACTTAGACATTTTTCCAAAGGCATACAAATGGCCAACATGTACATGAAAAGGTGACCAATATCACTAATCATCAGGGAAATGCAAATCAAAACCACAATGAAATATCACCTCCCACCTGTAAGGATGTCTATTATCAAAAAGACAAAGATAATAAATGCTGGGGAGGATGTGGAAAAAAGGGAACCCTTGTGTACTGTTGGTGGGAATATAAACTGACACTACTATATTGAGAACATATGGAGGTTCCTCAAGATATTAAAACTAGAACTACCATATGACCCAGCAATCCCACATTTGGATGTATATTCAAAGTAAATGAAATCATTATCTCAAAGAGATATCTGTACTCTCATGTTCATGGCAGCATTATTCACACTAGCAAAGGTATGGAAACAACCTAAGTGTCAACTGATGGATGAATGGAGAAAAACAATGTGGTATATGTATATATACAGTGGAATATTTTTCAGCCTTTGAAAAGAAGGAAATCCTGTCACTTGCAAAAACATGGATGAACCTGGAGGTCATTATGGTAAGTAAAGGAAGCCAGACAGAGAATGACAAATGTCACATGGTATAACTTATATGTGGAATCTAAAAAAAAAAGGTCAAACTCATAGAAAGTAAAAAAAAGTGGTTGCCATGGGTTAGTAAAGAGTACAAACTTTCAATTATAAGATGAATAAGGTCTGACCAGCTCATGTATAACATGGTGAGTATAACTGATAACACTGTAACTTATAATTGAAATTTGCTAAGAGTAGAACTTAAATTCTCTAAATAAATAAAGTAAATGTGTGAGGGAATGGATGTGTTCGTTAATGTGAAGGGAAGAATCATTAGAAAAATAAAAAAATAAAAAGAAGGGCATTACACAATGATAAAGGTGTCAATTCTCCAGAAAGACATAAAAATCCTTAATGTGTACATGCTTAACAACAGCATGTCAAACTAAGTCAGCATAAAATCTTATAGAATTGCAAAGAGAAATACATGAGTCTACTATCATAATTGGAGACTTTAACAACCCTTATCAGAAATGGACAGATCCAACAGGCAGAAAAAGTAATAATATAGTTGAACTCAACAACTACATCAATCAACTGGACATAATTGACATCTATAGACTGTATCCAACAACAGGAGAACGCACATTTTTCTCAAGCTCACATGAAACATTCACCAACACAGAACACATTCTGGGACATAAGACACAGCTTAACAGATTTAAAAGAATACAAAACATACAGTGACTGCTCTCAGAACACAGTGTAATTAAACTAGAAATTAATAACAGAAAAACAACTGGAAAATTGTAAAATACGTGGAGATTTAATAACACACTTTTAAATAACATATGAGTCAAAGAAATCTCAGGAGAAGTTTAAAATATGTTGAACTAAATAAAAATGAAAATATAACTTACCAAAATTTATGGAATGCAGTGAAAGCAGTGCTTAGAAGGAAATTTATAGTATTAAATACATATATTAGAAAAGAAGATCTAAAATCAATAACCTAAACTTCCACCTTAGGAAACTAGAAAAAGAAGAGCAAATTAAGCAAAATTAGAGAATGACAGGAATTAATAAAATTGAAAACAAGAAATCAATAAAGAAAATCAATTAAACCAAAAGCTGGTTCTTTCAGGACATCAGTAAAATGGGTAAGCCTCTAGCCAAGCTAACTAATAAAAAAAGACAGAGGGCACAAATTACTAACATCAGAAATCAAAGAGGGGACATCACTACAGATCCTACGTACATGAAAAGGATAATAAAGGAATACTAAAAACAACTCTATGCCCACAAATTTGATGACCTCGATGAAATGGACCAATATCTTGAAAGACACAAGCTGCCAAAACTCACACACAAAGAAACAGACAATCTGAATAGGACTATATTTATTAACAAAATTGAATCAATAATCAATAACCTTTCAAAACAGAAAGCACTAGGCCCAGAGGGTGAATTCTATCCCCTGGTGAATTCTACCAAATATATAAGGAAGAAATTATACCTATTCACTACAACCTTTTTCAGAGTTATCCTCTGAAGCAGAGAATACTTCCTAACTCATTCTGAGGCCAGCATTACCCTAATACCAAAACAAGACAAAGACATTATAAAAAAGAAAACTATAGACCAACATTCTCATGAACATAGATGCAAAAATCCTCAACAAAATACTGGCAAATCAAATCCAACAATGTATAATAAGAATTATACATCATGACCAAGTAGGACTTATTCCAGATATGCAAGTCTGATCCAACATTCAAAAATTAATACAATCCATCAACAGGCTAAAAAAGAAATATCACACAATCATATCAATAAATGCAGAAAAAGCACTTGACAAAATCGAATACTCATTCACGATAAAAAAAAAACAAACCTCTTGGTAAATTAGAAACAGAGGAGAACTTCCTCAACTGGAAAATGGACATCTACAAAAAATCTACAGCCAACATACCTCGTGAGAAACCTGTAGCTTTCCCACTAAGATCAGGTGCAAGTCAAAGATATCCCCTCTAAACCACTTCCTCTCACCACTCCTTTCCAACATCATAATGAAAGTTCTAGCTAATGAAATAGGAAAATAAAAGGTAACAGACTGGGAAGGAAAGAATAATGCTGTCTTTGTTCACAGATGATATTACTGTCTATGTAGAAAATTGGAAAGAATCTACCAAAACACTCCTGAAAATAATAAGCTATTACCGCAAGCTTGCAGAGCACAAGGTTAATAAACAAGTCAACTGCTTTCCTCTATACTTGAACAAAGGGAATTTGAAATTAAAAACACACTGTCATGGGGCTTCCCTGGTGGCGCAGTGGTTGAGAGTCCGCCTGCCAGTGCAGGGACACGGGTTCGTGCCGTGGTCCGGGAAGATCCCACATGCCACAGAGTGGCTGTGCCCGTGAGCCATGGCCGCTGAGCCTGTGCGTCCAGAGACTGTGCTCCGCAACGGGAGAGGCCACAGCAGTGAAAGGCCCGTGTACCGCAAAAAATAAAAAATAAAAAATAAATAAAAACACACTGTCATTTACATTAGCAGCCAAAAAAGTGAAATACTTAGGTATAAATCTAATAAAATATGTACAAGATCTACACAAGGAAAACTACAAAACTCTAATGAATGAAATCAAAGAGGAACTAAATAAATGGAGATAAATAAATGATCCTATATAGAAAGGCTCAATATTGTCAAGGTGTCATTTCTTCTTAACTTGATCTATAGATTAAATGTAATCCAAGTCTAAATCTCAGCAAGTTATTTTATGGATACTGGCAAACTGATTCTAAAGTTTATATAAAAAGGCAAAAGACTCCACAACACCCAACAAAGTTGGAAGACTGACAGTAACCAATTTCAAGACTTACCATAAAATTACAGTAATCAATACAGTGTGGTACTGCCAAAAAAAAAAAAAATAAATACATCAATGGTACAGAACAGAGAACCCAGAAACAGACCCACACAAACTGATCTTTGACAAGAGAGCAAAGGCAATACAATGATGCAAAGACAGTCTTTTCATCAAAGGGTGCTGGTAAAACTGGACATCTACATGAAAAAAAAAAAATTAAAAAATAATCTAGGCATAGACCTTACACCCTTCACAAAAATTACTTCAAACTAGATCACAGACCTAAATATAAGAAAAACTATAAAACTAGAAGATAACATAGAGAAAACCTAGATGATCCTTGGGTATGGCAATGGCTCTTTAGATACAACACCAAAGGCACTTATGAAGAAATAACTGATAATTTGGACATCATTAAAATTAAAAGCTTCTTCTCTGAAAAGATAATGTGAAGAGAATGGGAAAGCAAGCCTCAGACAGGGAGAAGATATTTGCAAAAGATTTATCTGAGAAAGTACCATTATCCAAAATATAAAAAGAACTCTTAAAACTCACAATGAGAAAGCAAACATCCTGATTTAAAAATGGGCCAAAGATCTTAACAAACACTTCACCAAAGAAGATATATAAATGGCAAATAAGCTTGTGAAAAGATGTTCCATATCATATGTCATCAGGGAAATGCAAATTAAAACAACAATGAGATACCATACATAGTATTAGAATGACCAAACTATGCAACACCAAATGCTGGCAAGGATGTAGAGCAACAGAAACTCTCATTCATTGCTGGTGGGAATGCAAAATGATACAACCACTTTGGGAGACAATTTAGCAGTTTCTTACAAAACTAAACATACTCTTACCATATGCTCCAGCTATCACACCCCTTAGTATTTACCCAAAGAAGTTGAAAAATTATGTTCACACAAAAACTTGCACATGGGGGAGTTGTGGAAAGATGGCGGAGGAGTAAGACGCGGAGATCACCTTCCTCCCCACAGATACACCAGAAATACATCTACATGTGGAACAACTCCTACAGAACACCTACTGAATGCTGGCAGAAGACCTCAGACCTCCCAAAAGGCAAGAAACTCCCCACGTACCTGGGTAGGGCAAAAGAAAAAAAAAATTAATTAAAAACAGAGACAAAAGAATAGGGACGGCACCTGCACCAGTGGGAGGGAGCTGTGAAGGAGGAAAGGTCTCCACACACTAGGAAGCCCCTTCGCGGGCAGAGACTGCGGGAGGCGGAGCGGGGAGCTTCGGAGCCGCGGAGGAGAGCACAGCAACAGGGGCGCGGAGGGCAAAGCGGAGAGATTCCCGCACAGAGGATCGGTGCCGACCGGCACTCACCAGCCCGAGAGGCTTGTGTGCTCCCCCGCCGGGACAGGCGGGACTGGGAGCCGAGGCTCGGGTTTCGGTCGGAGCTCAGGGAGAGGACTGGGGTTGGCGGCTTGAAAATAGCCCGAAGGTGTTAGTGCACCACGGCTAGCTGGGAGGGAGTCCAGGGAAAAGTCTGAACCTGCTGAGGAGGCAAGACACTTTTTCTTCCCTCTTTGTTTCCTGG
>NW_006789439.1:113882-122506 GCF_000442215.2 Lipotes vexillifer | reverse complement strand
TGCTGCTGCCGCCACCAAGGGGCCTGTGTGCGAGCACAGGTCACTATCCACACCCCTCTTCCGGGGAGCCTGTGCAGCCCGCCACTGCCAGGTTCCCGGGACCCAGGGACAATTTCTCAGGGAGAACACACGGCGGGCCTCAGGCTGGTGCAACGTCACGCTGACCTCTGCCGCCGCAGGCCCGCCCCACCCTCCGTGCCCCTCCCTCCCCCCCGGCCTGAGTGCGCCAGAGCCCCCGAGTCAGCGGCTCCTTTAACCCCGTCCTGTCTGAGCAAAAAACAGACGCCCTCCAGCGACCTACACGCAGAGGCAGGGCCAAATCGAAAGCTGAGCCCCTGTGAGCTGTGAGAACAAAGAAGAGAAAGGGAATTCTCTCCCAGCAGCCTCAGAAACAGCGGATTAAAGCTCCACAATCAACTTGATGTACCCTGCCTCTGTGGAACACATGCATACACAGCGAATCATCCCAAATTGAGGAGGTGGACTTGTAGAGCAAGATCTATGATTTTTTCCCCTTTTCCTCTTTTTGTGAATGTGTATGTGTATGCTTCTGTGTGAGATCTTGTCTGTATAGGTTTGCTTCCACCATTTGTCCTAGCGTTCTATCCGTCCATTGTTTATTTTTTTAATTTTTTTCTTAATAATTAATTTTAATTTAAATAACTCTATTATACTTTACCTTCTTTCTATCTTTCCTTCCTTCCTTCCCTCCTTTAGACAACGAATCATCCCAAATTGAGGAGGTGGACTTGGAGAGCAAGTTTTATGATTTTTTCCACTTTACCTCTTTTTGTGAGGGTATATGTGTATGCTTCTATGTAAGATTTTGTCTGTATAGCTTTGCTTCCACCATTTGTCCTAAGGTTCTATCCATCCCCCTTTTTTTCTCTAAATAATTATTTTTTTAATTCAATAACTTTATTATACTTTATTTTACTGTATCTTCTTTCTTTCTGTATTTTTTCCTTCCTTCCCTCCTTCCTTCCTTCCTTCCTCCCTTCCTCCTTTCTTTCCTTATTGCCTTCTTTCCTTCTTTTCTTCTTTCTTTCTTCCTTCCCTCCTTCCTTCCTTCCTTCCTTCCCTCCTTTCTTTCTTTGTTTCTTTCTTTCTTTCTTTCTACTTCTACTAATTCTCTCTACTTTCTCTCCCTTTTATTCTGAGCCGAGTGGATGAAAGGCTCTTGCTGCTCCAGCCAGGAGTCAGGACTCTGCCTCTGAGGTGGGAGAGCCAACTTCAGGACACTGGTCAACAAGAGACCTCCCAGCCCCACATAATATCAAACGGCAAAAATCTCCCAGAGATCTCCATCTCAACACCAGCACCCAGCTTCACTCAACGACCAGCAAGCTACACTGCTGGACAACCTATGCCAACCAAATAGCAAGACAGGAACACAACCCCACCCACTAGCAGAGAGGCTGCCTAAAATCATAAGTCCACAGACACCCCAAAACACACCACCAAACATGGACCTGCCCACTAGAGAGACAAGATCTAGCCTCATACACCACAACACAGCCACTAGTCCCCTCCACCAGGAAGCCTACACAACCCACTGAACCAACCTTAGCCACTGGAGACAGACATCAAAAACAACGGGAGCTACGAACTTGCAGCCTGCAAAAAGGTGAACCCAATCACAGTAAGATAAGCAAAATGAGAAGACAGAAAAACACACAGCAGATGAAGGAGCAGGATAAAAACCCACCAGACCTAACAAATGAAGAGGAAATAGGCAGTCTACCTGAAAAAGAGTTCAGAATAATGATAGTAAAGATGATCCAAAATCTTGGAAATAGAATGGACAAAATGCAAGAAGCAGTTAACAAGGACCTAGAAGAAATAAAGATGAAACAGACAATGATGAACAATACAATAAATGAAATGAAAAATACTCGAGATGGGATCAATAGCAGAACAAATGAGGCAGAAGAACGGATAAGTGACCTGGAAGATAAAACAGTAGAAATAACTACTGCAGAGCAGAATAAAGAAAAAAGACTGAAAAGAACTGAGAACAGTCTCAGAGACCTCTGGGACAACATTAAACGCACCAACATTCGAATTATAGGGGTTCCAGAAGAAGAAGAGAAAAAGAAAGGGACTGAGAAAATATTTGAAGAGATTATAGTTGAAAACTTCCCTAATATGGGAAAGGAAATCGTTAATCAAGTCCAGGAAGCACAGAGAGTCCCATACAGGATAAATTCAAGGAGAAATACGCCAAGACACATATTAATCAAACTGTCAAAAACTAAATACAAAGAAAGCATATTAAAAGCAGCAAGGGAAAAACAACAAATAACACACAAGGGAATCCCCATAAGGTTAACAGCTGATCTCTCAGCAGAAACTCTACAAGCCAGAAGGGAGTGGCAGGACATACTGAAAGTGATGAAGGAGAAAAACCTGCAACCAAGATTACTCTACCCAGCAAGGATCTCATTCAGATTTGATGGAGAAATTAAAACCTTTACAGACAAGCAAAAGCTGAGAGAGTTCAGCACCACCAAACCAGCTTTACAACAAATGCTAAAGGAACTTCTCTAGACAAAAACACAAGAGAAGGAAAAGTCCTATAATAACGAACCCAAAACAATTTAGAAAATGGGAATAGGAACATACATATCGATAATTACCTTAAATGTAAATGGACTAAATGCTCCCACCAAAAGACACAGATTGGCTGAATGGATACAAAAACAAGACCCATATATATGCTGTCTACAAGAGACCCACTTCAGACCTAGAGACACATACAGACTGAAAGTAAGGGGATGGAAAAAGATATTCCATGCAAATGGAAACCAAAAGAAAGCTGGAGTAGCAATTCTCATATCAGACAAAATAGACTTTAAAATAAGGACTATCAGAAGAGACAAAGAAGGACACTACATAATGATTAAGGGATCGATCCAAGAAGAAGATATAACAATTGTAAATATTTATGCACCCAACATAGGAGCACCTCAATACATAAGGCAAAAACTAGCAGCCATAAAAGGGGAAATCGACAGTAACACATTCATAGTAGGGGACTTCAACACCCCACTTTCACCAATGGACAGATCATCCAAAATGAAAATAAATAAGGAAACACAAGCTTTAAATGATACATTAAACAGGATGGACTTAATTGATATTTATAGGACACTCCATCCAAAAACAACAGAATACACATTTTTCTCAAGTGCTCATGGAACATTCTCCAGGATAGATCATATCTTGGGTCACAAATCAAGCCTTGGTAAATTTAAGAAAATTGAAATTATATCAAGTATCTTTTCCGACCACAACGCCATGAGATTAGATATCAATTATAGGAAAAGAGCAGTAAAAAATACAAACACATGGAGGCTAAACAATACACTACTTAGTAACGAAGTGATCACTGAAGAAATCAAAGAGGAAATTAAAAAATACCTAGAAACAAATGACAATGGAGATACAACGACCCAAAACCTATGGGATGCAGCAAAAGCAGTTCTAAGAGGGAAGTTTATAGCAATACAAGCCCACCTTAAGAAGCAGGAAACATCTCGAATAAACAACCTAACCTTGCACCTCAAGCAATTAGAGAAAGAAGAACAAAAAAACCCCAGAGTTAGCAGAAGGAAAGAAATCATAAAAATCAGATCAGAAATAAATGAAAAAGAAATGAAGGAAACAATAGCAAAGATCAATAAAACTAAAAGCTGGTTCTTTGAGAAGATTAACAAAATTGATAAACCATTAGCCAGACTCATCAAGAAAATAAGGGAGAAGACTCAAATCAATAGAATCAGAAATGAAAAAGGAGAAGTAACAACTGACACTGCAGAAATACAAAAAATCATGAGGGATTACTACAAGCAACTCTATGCCAATAAAATGGACAATCTGGAAGAAATGGACAAATTCTTAGAAATGCACAAACTGCCAAGACTGAATCAGGAAGAAATAGAAAATATGAACAGACCAATCACAAACACTGAAATTGAAACTGTGATTAAAAATCTTCCAACAAACAAAAGCCCAGGACCAGATGGCTTCACAGGCGAATTCTATCAAACATTTAGAGAAGAGCTAACACCTATTCTTCTCAAACTCTTCCAAAATATAGCAGAGGGAGGAACACTCCCAAACTCATTCTACGAGGCCACCATCACCTTGATACCAAAACCAGACAAGGATGTCACAAAGAAAGAAAACTACAGGCCAATATCACTGATGAACATAGATGCAAAAATCCTCAACAAAATACTAGCAAACAGAATCCAACAGCACATTAAAAGGATCATACACCATGATCAAGTGGGGTTTATTCCAGGAATGCAAGGATTCTTCAATATACGCAAATCTATCAATGTGATTAACCATATTAACAAATTGAAGGAGAAAAACCATATGATCATCTCAATAGATGCAGAGAAAGCTTTTGACAAAATTCAACACCCATTTATGATAAAAACCCTGCAGAAAGTAGGTGTAGAGGGAACTTTCCTCAATATAATAAAGGCCGTATATGACAAGCCCACAGCCAACATCATCCTCAATGGCGAAAAACTGAAAGCATTTCCACTAAGGTCAGGAACAAGACAAGGTTGCCCACTCTCACCACTCTTATTCAACATAGTTTTGGAAGTTTTAGCCACAGCAATCAGAGAAGAAAAGGAAATAAAAGGAATCCAAATCGGAAAAGAAGAAGTAAAGCTGTCACTGTTTGCAGATGACATGATACTCTACATAGAGAATCCTAAAGATGCTACCAGAAAACTACTAGAGCTAATCAATGAATTTGGTAAAGTAGCAGGATACAAAATTAATGCACAGAAATCTCTGGCATTCCTATATACTAATGATGAAAAATCTGAAAGTGAAATCAAGAAAACACTCCCATTTACCATTGCAACAAAAAGAATAAAATATCTAGGAATAAACCTACCTAAGGAGACAAAAGACCTGTATGCAGAAAATTATAAGACACTGATGAAAGAAATTAAAGATGATACAAACAGATGGAGAGATATACCATGTTCTTGGATTGGAAGAATCAACATTGTGAAAATGACTCTACTTCCCAAAGCAATCTATAGATTCAATGCAATCCCTATCAAACTACCACTGGCATTTTTCACAGAACTAGAACAAAAAATTTCACAATTTGTATGGAAACACAAAAGACCCCGAATAGCCAAAGCAATCTTGAGAACAAAAAATGGAGCTGGAGGAATCAGGCTGCCTGACTTCAGACTATACTACAAAGCTACAGTAATCAAGACAGTATGGTACTGGCACAAAAACAGAAAGATAGATCAATGGAATAGGATAGAAAGCCCAGAGATAAACCCATGCACATATGGTCACCTTATCTTTGATAAAGGTGGCAGGAATATACAGTGGAGAAAGGACAGCCTCTTCAATAAGTGGTGCTGGGAAAATTGGATAGGTACATGTAAAAGTATGAGATTAGATCACTCCCTAACACCATACACAAAAATAAGCTCAAAATGGATTAAAGACCTAAATGTAAGGCCAGAAACTATCAAACTCTTAGAGGAAAACATAGGCAGAACACTCTATGACATAAATCACAGCAAGATCCTTCTTGACCCATCTCCTAGAGTAATGGAGATAAAAACAAAAATAAACAAATGGGACCTAATGAAACTTCAAAGCTTTTGCACAGCAAAGGAAACCATAAACAAGACCAAAAGACAGCCCTCAGAATGGGAGAAAATATTTGCAAATGAATCAACTGACAAAGGATTAATCTCTAAAATTTACAGGCAGCTCATGCAGCTCAATAACAAAAAAATAAACAACCCAATCCAAAAATGGGCAGAAGACCTAAATAGACATTTCTCCAAAGAAGATATACAGACTGCCAACAAACACATGAAAGAATGCTCAACATCATTAATCATTAGAGAAATGCAAATCAAAACTACAATGAGATATCATCTCACACCAGTCAGAATGGCCATCATCAAAAAATCTAGAAACAATAAATGCTGGAGAGGGTGTGGAGAAAAGGGAACACTCTTGCACTGCTGGTGGGAATGTGAATTGGTTCAGCCACTATGGAGAACAGTATGGAGGTTCCTTAAAAAACTACAAATAGAACTACCATATGACCCAGCAATCCCACTACTGGGCATATACCCTGAGGAAACCAAAATTCAGAAAGAGTCATGTACCAAAATGTTCATTGCAGCTCTATTTACAATAGCCCGGAGATGGAAACAACCTAAGTGCCCGTCGTCGGATGAATGGATAAAGAAGATGTGGCACATATATACAATGGAATATTACTCAGCCATAAAAGAAATTGAGCTATTTGTAATGAGGTGGATAGACCTAGAGTCTGTCATACAGAGTGAAGTAAGGACTCAGAAAGAGAAGGACAAATACCGTATGCTAACACATATATATATGGAATTTTAGAAAACAAAAATGTTATGAAGAACCTAGGGGTAAAACAGGAATAAAGACACAGACCTACTGGAGAACAGACTTGAGGATATGGGGAGGGGGAAGGGTGAGCTGTGATAGGGCACGAGAGAGACATGGACATATATATACTAACAAAAGTAAGGTAGATAGCCAGTGGGAAGCAGCCTCAATGCACAGGGATACCGGATCCGTTCTTTGTGGCTGCCTGGAGGGGTGGGATAGGGAAGGTGGGAGGGAGGGAGACAAAGAGGGAAGAGATATGGGAACATATGTATATGTATAACTGACTCACTCTGTTATAAAGCAGAAACTAACACACCATTGTAAAGCAATTATACCCCAATAAAGATGTTAAAAAAAAAATGATCATGATTCAGATATATTTGGATAAATAAAATATATTTTAAAAATTAAAAAAAAAAAAAACTTGCACATGGATATGTATGGCAGCTTTATTCTTAATTGCCAAAACTTGGAAGCAGCCAAAATATCCTTAAGTAGATGAATCAATTAAATAAACTATGGTACATACAGGCAATGGAATATTACTCAGCACTAAAAAAGAAATTAGCTATCAAGCCATGAAAAGGCATGCAGGAATCTTAAATGCATAAAAAAAGTGAAAGAAGCCAATTTGAAAAAACTACAGGCTGTATGATTCCTACTATATGACATTCTAGAAAAGGCAAAACTAAGGAGACAGTAAAAAGTTCAGTGGTTGCTAGGGGTCTAGGGGAGGAGAACGATGAACAGGCAGAGCACAGAGGATTTTTAAAGCAGTTAAATGTACCACTCTGGTGCGAGATGCTGATAATGGGAGAGGCTATGCATGTTTGGGAAGTAGTACGTATATGGAAAATTTCTGTACCTTTCCCTCAATTTTGCTGTGAACCTAAAAATTCCTATAAATATCAAGGTCTTTTTTCCAGAGTAAGTCACTGGGAGAACAACAGAAGTTGGAGTAAGAAGGGTAGTGTTGCAGATTGTACAAGACTGTATTTTATCTCAATTGTGATGGGAAGACAACGAGAAGACATGCTGTATTTTATGTTTCAAGATAATAATAATATGGGTTTTTTAAGGTTTTGTTTGTTTGTTTTAAAAGTCTGAGGAAAAGGGGAAAACAAGGAGACCATATAGGAGAATACCTAAGTTCAATATTGCTTTAGATCTGGGCAAGAGATGGTCACATTGGAGAACCTCTATCTCTCAAACATATATACCCATAATACATTTATTAAAGAACAAATGCCTGCTTCTGTCATTCTGAAACTGATATTAGGTGCTGATACAGTTTTAAACCCTAAAAGGGTTCTAAACCATTTTTAGGGTTTAGAACCCTAAAAGTTCTAAACCATTGAGGCTCCAGAGAACACTTCTCTACATCTGCCATCCTATCTCCTTCAAAAAGGGAGAATAACACGAATAAGTGTGGGTATGTCATTACTGACATGAGATAAAAACTGCTTTCAAATGAAGGGAGGATTTGAGTTGCAGAAGCCTTTAAATAAACAACAGAGAATTAAAGTCCTTCCTTACAGATAGCATAAATTCAATACTTCTTGTATCATTTTCTAGTGGTGCCAAGAGTCCATTGACTTGATTCTTTCCATCTTCTAATTCATAATTCCAGAAACACATTATTGTAATTGTAGGGTAACAAAATTTGCCACCCCAAAATGTGTTTCTTTGGCTTGAGGATTATTTTAGGCTGATTGCTTTAAAGAAACAAAAGGCTGGGGCTTCCCTGGTGGCGCAGTGGTTGAGAATCTGCCTGCTAATGCTGGGGACATGGGTTTGAGCCCTGGTCTGGGAAGATCCCACATGCCACGGAGCAACTAGGCCCGTGAGCCACAACTACTGAGCCTGCGCGTCTGGAGCCTATGCTCCTCAACAAGAGAGGCCACGATAGTGAGAGGTCCGCGCACCAAGATGAAGACTGGCCCCCGCTTGCCACAACTAGAGAAAGCCCTCGCACAGAAACGAAGACCCAACACAGCCAAAAATAAATAAATAAATAAAATAAAATAAAATTTAAAAAAGAAACAAAAGGCTCAGGAAGAGTTTTTAACCTCCTCCTCTTAACGGCCAATTAAAAATTTTTATAGGGGCTTCCCCGGTGGTGCAGTGGTTGAGAGTCCGCCTGCCGATGCAGGGGACACGGATTCGTGCCCCGGTCCGGGAAGATC
>NW_006789439.1:89241-113783 GCF_000442215.2 Lipotes vexillifer | reverse complement strand
AAAAAAAAAAAAAAAAAAAAAAAGAAAAAAATTTTTATAAAGGACCTGGTCCAGAAGGAGCACTATCACCAGAGATATCTACAAAGAACACGAGCTATGTGTGGCCCAGAGCCTGGAAAGGAACGTGTTTTT
This sequence comes from Lipotes vexillifer, assembly GCF_000442215.2. NCBI lineage: Eukaryota > Metazoa > Chordata > Mammalia > Artiodactyla > Lipotidae > Lipotes > Lipotes vexillifer. Next base: position 113,651 of record NW_006789439.1, on the reverse strand, counting down.
CCTCCCCCACACAATCCTTACAAAATCTGCACATGACAGCCAGAGAGTAACTAGTAATATTAAACAATCCATATTACTGTTAAATTTGTACGCATATATAGATCTAGATATAATATGTGAAACATGATTCTTTAGAGTACCATATACATGAAAACTAAAGCTTATATTCAAATTGATTTATTTTTATAAAATACTAATATTTGATAATATTTACAAAAAAGTTCAATATAAATTTCAACTTCAGTTAAATATTTGTTTTTAATATTTTGATATTTAATAATTATAAATTGTTTTACTTCATTGAATGATTTTGTTTATATTATTTTATTATACCATTTTAATAAATAATGTGAATATTTTAGAAAAAAGTTTTAAATATATGAAAATAGTTTGTAAATGTTTAAATATTTAATATACTTTTTAATGAAATATATTCAAATTGGTATATTTTGAATAAATTCCATTATATTTTAATCCTTAAAACATTATTACCACTAGAATACAAATTATATGGCATCTTCAATTATCACAACACAGTTTCTGCTGAAACAAAGGCAAGAAAAAATAAATTTCATAATATAAATATAGTAATTTTATAAACTACACACGTTTATTTTATTACTCACCTAAGCATCACCAGCCCACCAACAGAACAGCCATGTATAAAAACCATATTTTTCAACTTTATCATGAACATGTATTTGTTAAAGTTGGGTGCTAGAATATAATTTTTTAACACTTTTTTGTCTTGCATTATAGCTTGTAAATATTCAGATATATGAGATGTGGGCCTCTATTTATATTCTTGCCTGAGCCAAACAAATGTCCAGGCCAGGGTAACAGCCAGAAGACCAGGTATGGTTGTGTAGTTGTACACATAATTCTAAGAGAAACCATACCCACAGATCACAATACAGATGAAGCTCCCATGAGGTGGAGAAGGTGAGAAGTTGTCTTTTCTGTATATATTTTGAAGGTAGAGCTAATTTATTAACAGACTAGATATGACGTGTGGAGAAAATAAGAAATCAAGAATTCAATATTTTTGGCCAGAGGAATTAAGTGGATAAAGTTATCTTTTACTGAGACTTATTTGGCTATTAAAAAGAGAAAAGTTTAGGTAACTGTTAAAAAAAACAGCTCCCGACACTTTCTACATATTTTCTCTTAAGAGGAATGACAGAACAATAATAACTACCATAGGAATACTTCACCAAGGTGGTAAGATAAATGTCAAGTGTTTTGAGTTCCTTGGAGGAAAATATTCTATAAATGCAAACTGGAACTGCTATCTTGATATTATTTATGATAGTTTTTAAATGATTTCTTGAGTATATATTCTGTCTAGATTCTTTTCTGATGCCAACACTGTGTTAACAGTTCCAATGAAAGACTCAAATACAAGGCAAATCTCAGGAATTTTTTTTCTTTTGTCAGCATTACTGTTTTCAGCACTTCAGCACTGTTTTCAGCATTACTGAATTTTACTGATCTTTCACATGTAGCTTTCTAGATGTTTATTCCCATTATTAAAATATCTGTTTCTATTTTTTAATGAATAATAAAATATTTTTATTTTTCTTAAAGTTACTGCCCTTATGACAGTACAATAACATTATTGCTTTGAGACAATTTTCTGTCAGATATATCAAGCTGCTGAGTACAATCAGATCACTCTTTTGAAAATTAGTTTCTTTGGAAAACTTGATTTGAATTTTGGGCAAACCCAGTAAAACTTGCCTAATGATATATTGGTAACGAAAACAACTAAGAAAAGGTGGGTAAATGTAACAACTGTTCCTATCTTGTTTCAGTTCAGTACAAAAATATTCCAAACATTTACTTTCTTCTTGCAAAAATATAAACGTATTTTTATATATTCTGAAGTGTGCTAGGACTTCAGATGTCCAGTTTCATCCCTAGGTGTTAACAGTTTACTTACTAGCTACATGACTTGGACAAGGAACTTAACATCTCTTAATTCTCAGTTCCCTCACCTTTAAATAGGGATAATTCTAGCACTTACATCACTGAATTATTGTGAAAATTAAGTAGGTGTTGTTTAATTTCTTCTTCTAAAAGCGTGCATAGTAATAATATACATTTAAAGGCCTTCATATGCTGGTCCGTATTATCCTATCTGTTCTGGTAATACTATAGTTATCTGCAGTTCATTGAAAACATGTCACTGTTTTATAAATCTATGAGGCTACACATGCTGTTCTTCTGCTTGTGTTGCTTCCTTTTCCCCTTTTCTTTCCTGCCTGGTTAAAGGCCTGCTTCATCTTCAAGATTCAAATGACCCATCAACTTCTCTGGTTATTCCTCCTATTCCCTCCTGGCAAAGGTAACTTCTATAATTATACAGTTATTTATTTCTCAAATATTTATAGAATGTCCAACACTATCCAATGTTCTAGAATTTTTCTATGCCTTAGAATATGTATTCAAGATTTATCTTAAAAATATAATTGTTGGGGCTTCCCTGGTGGCGCAGTGGTTGAGAATCTTCCTGCCAATGCAGGGGACAAGGGCTCGAGTCCCGGTCTGGTAAGATCCCACATGCCGCGGAGCAACTGGGCCCGTGCGTCACAACTACTGAGCCTGTGCTTCTGGAGCCTGTGCTCCGCAACAAGAGAGGTCGTGACAGTGAGAGGCCTGCGCACCGCGATCAAGAATGGCCCCCACTTGCCGTAACTAGAGAAAGCTCTCACACAGAAACGAACACCCAACACAGCCAAAAATAAATAAATAAATAAATAAATAAAAAAGAAATGGCCATATTTAAAAAAAAAATATATATATATATATATATATATATAATTGTTTTTATTTTGACCTTTACTCTTCATCTTTCTACCATTGGTCCAAACCCAGTTTGTTGAATGAATGAAAAGAAGACTGAAATGCCACCATTTCTATTTATTTCTGTTTGAGGGATTAAATATTTGTTCAATTGATTCATAATATGTCCCACTCAAAAGATTAAAACTAGGTTACTATAATGACATTCATCACAAAGCAAGCAATGTTTCAGGGCTGGACAAAATATACTATGAACTGTTTTTCCAAGAAGGTATAAGATAAATGCAGCAAAAAGGAATAATGCTTTTATAGGGGAGATAAGTAAGAGTGTTCAAAAGAACACTTTCAGTGAAAAAATTACAAGCTATGATATTTAATCTAACAAAGCTTAGTACACATCTGATAAAGCCTAAACCTTGCATCACAGATAACTTGTCCAATATATACCCAAAGTTTGAGGCTTGATAAGTTCTTTCTGCCTTTTTCTGGGTTGGAGTGAAGTTATCTTCTCTTCCACTTGTTTTTTGGTTTTTTTTTTTTCATCTCTGCCTAGAAGCCATTCTGGTACAGCCAGAACCACAGAACGTGTAACATTACCAGTAATTAGCAAGAAGTGACTTTACCACTGAATGTCAATGATGAGAAAAAATCAGCAACAGTGATAGCAAAATCTATCAAGGATGAATATAATAGCTAGCAACCGTTGAGTGCCTACTATATGCCAGGCACTATGCCAGCTGGGAGAACAATGGGCCAAGATGGCACCATAGCTGGTATTTCCCACCGTACATCAGGGCTACATTCCATTGCTGTCTGTTTCTCCCTAATACGAGTATGGATACCTTCTTGTATCCCTACTATGGTACTCAATATGTATTTAATGAATGATGAATGGCATTTTATTTAATTTTTTTCATCCCTTTCCAACAAAGAGTGCTGTTCATTCTTCCTAAATAATTTTCACAATATCTGAAGAATCTTTAATCCTACTCTCTTTATTCCCATAACTCCCACCTTTATTGATGCCCCTAACTAAAAAGTAAGTTCCAAATTAACATTCTAAAGATTACTCATTAATTTTAAAACACTACTTTTATGATGGTAGTATCTTAGTCCAAATCATGAGTCTATTGCCCTAAGAAAAACATCCAAATCCCTAAAGTGTACTTAATTTTTTTCACAAGCTCAATCCAGTCTTCTTTTCTAGACATTTTCACCTCCACCCTTCCTTCCAAAACTCTTCTTCTATTGCTCTCAGGCATGAATCCCTTCTGGAGCCTGAATTATCTACTGGATTTTTGCCTCCCAAACATACTATGCATATTCCACATTCAAAAATCTTTTCTCCTTGATGGACCTCCTGGCCCTCTTCCTTTTACTCACTCTTTTAAATCCTCCCCTACTAAACCAAACTATGGCAAGAACCCAAATATGACAGAAAAGTTATCCCAAATATGTGCAAGAAAAACAACCACACTGTCAAACTTTCTTAGGCAAGTGCTGTGGGGAAATGATTTGGGTAGATTACTTGTTGATCTGTAGCTTACAAATCTGCTGGCTTTAAAGCCGGAGAGTATAACTTTAAAAAGAACGCATATAGATATAGATTTAGAGATAAAGAGAGATAGATAGGTTAATATAGAGGTACAGATATAGATTCCAATTCTCAAAACACATGAGAGGCAATTTAAAATGAAACATAATAAACCTAAAAGCAAATGGATAGAAAATGGACAGGATGAGCTAATAGATAATAAGGGCAAAGGTATACCATAAATGCTATCTGTATTCTTACTGGAGCTCAGGGAGGAAAAAATGGACGTAATCCAAAATAACCAACTACAATTACTTCATGTAACATGGAAATAAACTAAGAATACTACATCTGTATACGTTTTGTCTCTTGCAGAATAAGGAACACTGAGAGAGTTTATGATAAAGGGCCTATTTAATCATGAAAATCATATGGTTATATCAACCTGGATTTGTTTACCAAATACCCAAATGGATGAAGCAGGTCAACTGTATGGTGATGAGTGGTAACTAGACCTCTGGTGGTGATCACTTTGTAGTGTATAAAGATGTAGAATTATAATGTTGTACACCTGAAACTTATATAATGTTACATACCAATTTTACCTCAATTTTTTAAAAAGTATATGACATTTGAAAAAAGTCACACTTAGGATAAATAAATGTAGTATCACTTTACTCAATTTTTACTATCTGTAAATTATGACTGAAGATGTAAGAAATCCTAGATAAATGTTTTATCATCTGAACCTGAGACATTTTCCATATGCACATAAAAATAAAATAACACACCATTTAGTGAGCATTTACCATGTGCTAAGCTTTGCATTATACCCTTTTAAAATTCATTAGTTTATTTATGCCTCAAAATAATTTAATTAGATTGCTATAATTGTTAGTATTTCCATTTTTTATTGAAGGAAACTAGAGCTAGCTGATAGAAGTGAAGAATAGTACCTAAGGTCAAGTTAGTAAATGCTGAGACATAATTTGTACCCAGGCAGTCTGTCTATAAGTGGGAGCTAATTACATTACACTCTACTGCTTCACCCAACACATAAAATTTAACTATCCTTACCCCTTACTCTGTTTTTCTTTTCCTACTTAATTATAATTTTCACATATTCCCTAAAACTAAAACACCCTTTTCTAAGTCATTAGAATTTGTTATATACCACTGTGCTCCTTAGGATTTTTTGGTTGTCTATACCTAAAATCTGCTTTAGGTAGTTTAAGCCAAAAAAAGAAGACTATATTTGGATACAAGAGTATCTCACAAAACACAAAACTGCAAAACTCCCCTGATGAAAAGCCATGAGTAACCCAGGCAGCTTTTTTATCTACATCTGCCTCAATCTTCTCTCTCTTTAGACTGGCTTTTTCTGCTTTTAATATAATTGGCAGGTGGAAAATGGCCACCCCACAACACCCAGGTTTCATTTTTTTTTCTACTGAAACAACCTAGAATGAAATGTTATCTCTTGTCCCAGATTTCTAAGACAGAATCTGCTTTTCCTGGGTTGGGTGAGTTTTCTCAATCAGATTCAGAATCTGACCCTAGAATTGGGGTCACAGTCAGATGGTGCAAGTATAGTTTCAACGGCCCACACCTATGCACCTGTGAATTGGGGGGCAGATACCCTCAAAAGTATACACCACAGTCATATTTATTCCAGAATTTATGATAAATATTTGCCTCTTGTAGAAGAGAATCCTATAACTAAGGAACATAAAAACTATAGGGAACTCAATCCTAAGAGGTTGTACATGAAGGCAATCAGAGTATGCTATCCCAAAATATGCTACTTTACTCAATTTTTAAAGATTATTTTGAGCTGAAGGCAATTAAGAAAAAGCAAGTGCAGAAAGAGCTCTTTGCCCTCCACTATCTGTCTAAAAGCAGGACATAAACTTCCCTTCCTAAATGCGTTCCTCCTCCCTTCTCCTGAAGAACACTTATCACTGGAGACAGAAAGTTGACACAAAGATGCAAAAACAAATCTTACTAAAATAAGTCCTATCAGCCATTAGTTTCCCTCATATACTTACTTTCCCACAATTAACCACCCCTAGAAGTCAAATCCGTTTTCCTTTGGTCACTTCTCTACAATATACTGCCCTTTGTTAAAATGGTATATAAGCCCATGAGTCTAACTGCTTCTTTGAGTCTTCACTTCTTATCTATGAAAGCCTTCATGGACATAAACTGTTAACATCAAATAAAATGTGTACACCTTTTCTTCTATTAATGTTTTTTGCCAGTTTAATTCATAGACCTCATATATTGAACATAAGAAGAAAAATTTTTTTCTCTTTTACATAAATTATAAATATGGATAGATAGATGATAGATAGATAGCTATAGAAATATACAGATATTTAGAGCTACATCTTCAAATGTTGATGTTGAAATGTTAACCACTGATCCAATCTGCAAATCTTGAATAGATACTAATGTTTTCAGGATCAATCCTATGCAATGTTCTGGAGAATAGGTTAGTAAAATCTAAATAGATATTAGAAATTCTGAGAGACTAAAAAAAGAAATATTCCATTCTGTCTTATTAAAGACTACTGAATGAAAGTATAACCATGCATAGGATATAACACAATTTTTGTTTTTGTTGTTATTAAAGCAACTCAAAAGAAGTAACACTAAAATACCCTGTTCTAAAGAAAACAAAAAAATGCAATGCAGTTAGGATGTTCCGATCTTGACTGAGTTATATAAAACTCCAAATAAACTTCCATAATGAAGGACTATGACAGCAGAGTTTCACATCTCTGCTCATACTCAATTGTAAGTGTGTGACTAGAGGAGGACCTTTTTCAAGCTATTTCTCTATAGTCCCTGATACCCAGAGTGCATGTAATATTAATGTTCTAGCTTTGTGAGTATACGGCATACATCAAATTCTCACTAAAAGAAAAGCTCCTCAATTCCTAATCATTTCAATAGGCTCTAATGTAATATTTCCTACATTGGAAATCATTGCACTTTATTTAAGGAAATCAGTTTGGCCGAGTGAGCTCTGTGGAGTGCAGCCTGCACAGACGTCAGTTCAAAGGATCAGATGTCAAAGTGCTCCCTCTAATGTCCCTTAATCATCACTCTGATTAGCGCTTGAATAGGACTGTGATTAAAAACGTTGCTGCCATTGTCTACCTATTCAGGCGCCTAGCATTCTACGTGGGTTCCACCGATTAGTGTTTGAATAGGGGAGCGATTAGAAAGACAGCTGCCATTGTATGCCCATTCAGAAAACAGCAAAACTCGCATATTTATTTGTTATGAGCACCAAATAAATGTTTTGCAAAGGTAAAATATACCATTAGGCTCTAAAGACAATTTAGCTGATTTCTTTAGTTCAGAGCACTCTATTTTCCCATATGCAAAGTTATTTCTTATTTGCAAATACAGTAATATGCTTCATTAATATCTTTTAAAATATACATACCCTGTTTTTATAGACATAGTCTTAACACATCTGCTTTATTATATACTACTTATTGACCTACAATACACCATATAATTCCAGTTTAGTATTTATGACTATGCAAAGAATTTCTACATAAACAAACCAAATCAGTTTGGTTTCAGATCTTTTGGATTCCCTTCTCAATATTCCTGGACTAATATGTAACCTACATGAACAACTTCTCCAAAGAGAAATTTCCTTGTCAAATGGTTAGAGGAAATGTTTCACTCTCAGCCATTTTAAGGGAAGAGAAACATTTCAGGTTAGCACTTAGTTCCCTACAGGGGCTCACACAACAGAGCATCGGCCAGGGCGAAATCCCCATAACAACAAAGAGCTATAGACTGGTGAAACTGGGCAGGACCAAGGTGTCATAATGAAGCTTTATGGAGAGTGCAAAATATGGTAAAAAAAAATTCACAGGAAGATAATTCATTCCAACTTCATGGATATATTAGGCAGTGCTCAGAAAATCTGGTACCTCCGTTGTCTCTCTCTCTCTCTCTCTCTCTCTCTCTCTCTCTCTCTCTCACACACACACACACACACACACACACACACACACAACTTGCTGCTAAGAAATTTCTGGGTAATACAGGAAATGTCTGCTCTGTTTTCCATTACCGTCCTTAATATCTTCATGTTTATTACCCTTCCACATTCTTTCCATATTTAGTTACTCTGTTCTGTATCCACTATCATTATGGATCTACATATGTAGTAACAGAAACAGACCTGGGAGCATCAACCCATCAATGCTACACAATGACAGTTATAGAGGATTATATATATGCCAGGAAGTGTTTTAAAGTGTATAGGAAGTGTATATAGTATGCAAATTGACTCATTTAATCCTAACAACAACTATATCAGGTAGATGCTGTTATTACCCTCATTTTACAGAAGAGGAAATGGAGGCAGGAAGGGATTAAGGAATTTACTCAAGGGCACATAGGTAGTAAATGGCAGAACCAATAATTGAACCCAATTAGTTTATCTCTGAAACTCACTCTTAAACCAACCTTTCTGCTGATAGGTCATCCCTTCAGGTTCCACTGTCTTCTTTCATAAAAAGCCAACCTCAAAGATAAGGCAGCTAGCTTTAAAGGGAAAGATTTCTTTCTTTTGCTAATAAAGCTAACAGAAACACACCTTACTCAGAGGAAAGTTTTTTCCAGTTCAATTTAAACCCTGACTAGATAACTACACTCCATTCTAATCAACAATAAAGTTGGTTAAAAAAAAAAACAACCAGAACTGCCACTTAACTACTATAAAATTTCACTCCCACTTAACTATTATAAAATTTCAAACTAAAGAAGAGCAAAATAAAAGTAACAGGGCCGATGGCTGACAATTACAAACTAGTTTAATTTGTGTGTCACATGGATGTGGAGAAAGTTGTGATCAGTCTGAAATAAATAATTAAAGCAAAGCTTTCTTGTAACAGCCTCAGGAAATCAAGAGTTAACACTTTTCTTCTTTTTAGTCAATTAGCACTTTATTACATATTTTGCCTGGAGAATAAATCTCTGACAATACTATTCTAATTCTATGTGTGCAATAAAGTGCCAAGAAAACACATACTTTCAAAGACAGAACCTAATATATGGCAAAATTCCAAATTCTAGCAGGTAGCAGAGTGTGCTTTCTTTATGAGATGGCATGCACTTCTCTCAATGAAAGAATAAGAATACAGAACTTTTCAATAAATGTTATTATTAATATCATTACTGTTATTGTTACTTGTACTACTCCCCTCTGATCTCTTCTGTCTTATCACTTGGTACTTCCCCCCATATTCTACACAGCCATGCAGCACTAAAATTGTTAAAGTATCAATATCGTTAGTTCAATATCCTCCCTCATCTTAGGTGTCTGCAATATATAGTCTGTACTCTGGTGGGATCCTTCTTCTTTCCTTCCTTCATCTACATTTTCAACTTAAATTCTGTTTTCTCAGAGAGAAAACAGAATTTTCTGTTTTCTAACGCTAAATCCTGAGACTAGGTTACATACTTCAAGTCCCACGGATGGCAATACTCACAACACTTGGCTGTGAATGAGTTTAATGCCTGTTCGAATGACTGTAAGCTGTCAGGGCAGGAAAAGCATCTGTCCCTTTCCCCACTTTTCACAGTGGTTGGCACATATTTGGCCTTCCATTAATATTTGGTAATTAATTAAACTGTACGACTCAGATTTCAAGCAAATATACTATGAATATTAGTAAAATAATTTATCTATAATAGTGTTGAGGCAGTAGGTAGATGGGCCCCCCCTAGTGTAAGCAATTGGAGTTTGTCCCCTGTGGATACTCCAAGATGAGAATAGCACGACAATCGAGAGAGGAGGCTGGGCCCTGCCCAGATAGAAGATAAGAGACCATATATTTCTCATTCTCGAAGTCAAGGAGACCTTCCCGACCAGAAAGCTCCCTGGATGTCAAAAGGGGAGTTATGCCAAGCTACCCATAGGTCTCTTCGGTGGAATCCATCTTGGCTGAGAGATGCGTGCACACACAGGAGGATCCTGAGATATACCAAATATGGACTCTGAGCCAGGCAAATCAAAATGATTGGCCAAAGGAAACCTGGAAGAAATGCCCCATAAAAGCGATTTAAACTACCACAAGGGCGCAACCCTCTCTCTGTGTTCGCCCATGTGTCTATCCACAAGTACTGTACTCTTTTTTTCTCCTAATAAACACTTCACTTGTTTCACTACTTTCCGTCTTTGTGGGAATTCTTTTCTGCAAAGCCAAATGGCCAGGGCCTTGTCACTGACCACTGGTCTAGTGGCTAGAATTCGGTGCTCTCACTGCCATGACCCAACCTTAATCTCTGGCCAGGATCAGAAATCCTGCTTCTAGTCGCTGCAGACCGAGGCCAACCAAGATCAGTGTTGTATAAATATGGAAAAATGTGATGCAATATATTAATTATCTAAGAAAGGTCAATGCTATAAAAAGTACCTTATTTCTAGCCATTGATCAATGCCCAAAAATGTTCAAAAGATGCTCTTTGGAGTTCATAATTCATATATAGACAATGGAAACCAATCAATGATTTAATATTTTAAGTACAGATTCAGAGTATACTTTGTATTCTTAAAGAAACTGAGATTGCCCAAAATTCTCCTTTAGAAATTCGTAACTAGACTTTAAGACTTCTACCAAAAATGCCCTTCCCATAAGCAGTATGCTACTATATTAAAATAAATACTGGTTATGTGTCAAAATTCATACGACTGAAGACTCCAACCCAATTTCAAAATTACAAGGTTTACATATGTCTAAATGACCATGCAGCAAGAGTTTAGGCTCAGAATCCCTGTTCTTCTTAAAGTTGCATATTCTGACAACAGGATTTTTAGGTAGTCACATTTCACAGTACATTTTAACTCTGTAAAATTTTCCCTCTGTTGAACTTTTAAACTTGCATTTTCTTTAAAGGATTAGTTTTTTCTAGTTTATGTCTATCTTAACACACACATAAAGTTAATTACTAAATTTATACAGTAATAACTTCTAACCTTTGTTAGAAGTATGGAAGAGATTATCCAATAAAGATCACTTAAGATATACCTATTTAAAAACAAACTTATTTTTCGAATCCACTACAATGTTCTCAACAAATGCAGCAGGATAACTGTTCTTAATAGAAATGGTAAAACCATACCAGATTAATGATTCCAAAAAATCCGATAATATATGCAGTAGCATTACTGGGAAATTAATGTAAGGACCAGGGAAGCCCACCCAGTGAGCCAGCTAGGATTTCTGGGGCCACCTGTGCCATCCAAATCCATTTGAGTCCCTGCTGCAGGTTGGCAGCTGTTACCCAAGTTTAAACACTCATGGGGACATTGCTGGGTCCCAAGGCATGCTGGTACCTCCGGCACAGTGCAAGCCTTTGGTTGGCAGCAGTTTTCAGGGTCAGTACTATGGTGATGTAAGTGAGGTGTCTATGTCACAAAACTTAGGGAGACACTCAGTCTCAAGAGTCCTGCAAGTACTATCTCAGCTTCCCAACACAGGGTTCTGAATGGTTTTGCCTGGCCTAGCCCTTATTTCTTAGTCTCTCTGACCCAAAGTAGGAACTCACCCTACCCTAACTTCCCACCCCAACAGACCTCATATGATACTCTGCTCTATGAAGGATGGGAGATAATCACCGATTCTGTTAAATACAAATTCAAAATCAGACTTTGTGGGATACGGGATGTTTTACTGTAATTTTTGTCTCCTTCCTCCTAAAGTTTACACATGTTAGGCAGCTAGGCCACTGGTTTTCATTTCTTAAAGAGAAGAAGGTAAGTGCAGAAAGCAGCAACACAAAGATTTTCTGTGAGACTTCGGATTTCAGAAGTCAAGTTTTCAAGGAAACTGGAAGAACTTGGGTGATTGACAGTGTGGATTTAGGAGGATATGTGTGATGAGTTAAAAGCAAATTTTATCCTCCACTCTTACCTTCCCATCTAAACTATATAAATATTTTAAGAATGGAAAAACAAAATGAGGATCAAAAGGAAAGGGAAGGGTCCAGGAATAATGGTCGATCCAGAGAAAGCTCAGTTCCTCAGGCTGGGCACAGGGGGAATGACAAGCCCTAGCCAGGTGCGTGGAAATCATGAGCTTGGAGAACCTGTCACCCACTAACTAGATGAAGCCCTGGGAAAAGGTGACTAAACCGTGAAGTTCCCCAAGCCCCTGTGTTGAGAAGGACATTAGAATGATTGTCATGTGTTCGAGAGTGACTTCAAAGTAGAAGAGAGGTGAGGGACAGGAAGGGACCCGATGAATGGGAATGAAGGATGACTCCACATTCCCCGTGATGGTTATTAGAAGAAAGATGTCATGAAGAATAAGCAGGGCTCAGCTCACCTATCACACTTGCCACCAAATCCCCAGAAACTCATATATTAGCTCAGAGAAATAAGGGGGAGTGAGGGGACAAACAGCGAAAAGAGAATTCTGAAAGTGACAGTGACTAAACTTCTACTCTTAGAGAAGTTCAAACTAAAAATTAAGTTCAGTTATAGGAAAATAAAAGAGGTTTTATTTCCTGCATGCCTGAGTTTCTAGTCTGATATTTGTATTATGTATACAAACCACGTATTTTTCAACTATTGAAGAAGGCATTAACTTGTAAAGAATCTTGGTTTTGGTTATTTTTTTTAATTCCAGAAATTCCTTCAGGCATTGAGTCTATTTTTGGAAGAAAGCTATTGTCAGCAATCAGGAAAGCAAGCTCAAGCTTGAGAAGTTGTTTTAAACTATGGTGTAAGAAGAGGCCAGGGCAGAATGGATTGCTTTCTTACTGTGAATCTGGTCAAAAGCTCATTTAATTTTGGAGCTTAAAAATAAAAATTCATATTGTGAATTTGATATGTACCAATATTGGGACCTGCATTCTATGTCAAGTTTAACAGAGCCAAGTAGCTGGGGATCCAAGCTTCCACTTTCCCTTTCGGAATGAGATTGGTTGACTAATAACTTTATTAACTATGTGGATTTCATCTCTTAATAGTCATGTAAAATTGAGAGGGAAAAATGGACTCAGCAGGTAAGGCAAGCTAGAAGGATAATTTCCAAAGTACAAAAAATAGCCCCATTCGGTAATCGGGTATTAGAGGAAAAGCACACTGATCTCTCCTTCTTTGTAGGAACTCTCCCACTACACTCCTCTGGTTCTCATCTCACCCATCATAGCACTTCTTGGCTAAATTCTCATCTCTGCCTACCCTTGCCTGGTGCTCAGTGCCAAGCTGAGCCACAATGGAGCCTGAGGCAAAAGGAAAGAAGTGTGCTTCCATATACACATTTTATATATTTTTTGTATTATTTATATATTTTGTATGATTTACATTTTTGTATTATTTACCTTGATTATTGAGTCTTTTGGTGCCTCCTTTACACTTTTCACCTGAGGCCAGTGTCTAACTCCCCGCTCCCTAATCCCTGCCCAAAGTCTAACCTCCATATTCTTCCCACTCCACACACCCTTCCTGGGTAACTCTGCCCACAGGCTTTTAATTACCCACATATATTCTGATTATTCAAAACTCTTCATCTGCATTCCTGACCCCGTTACTGAGCTTCAACCTTTAAACTAAACAGGATGACCCACAGGTACAAGAAACTCAAAAGATCCCAAACTGAATTCACGATTTCTCTCAATTTATCCTGTGAACAATTAAGTGTACACATAAAGTCAACTCCCAAGTCGTATTTATTTTACTTCCTGTTATGGAATAAATGTTTGTGTCCTGTCAAAGTTCACATGCTGAAATCCTAACTCTCATTGTGATGGTATTAGGAGGTGGGGCCTTTGCGAGGCTTTTAGGTTATGAGGGTGGAGCCCTCAGGAATGGGATTAGTGCTTATAAAAAAGGGTCCAGAGAGCTCTCTCATCCCTTCTGCCACGTGAGGGCACAGCAAAAAGCCATCTATGAATGAGGAAGCAGGCCCTCACCAGATACTAAATCTTCCGGTGCCTCGATCTTGGACTTCCCAGCCTCCAAAAGTATAAGAAATAAATGTTTGTTGTTTAAGCCACCCAGTCTGTGATATTTTTGTTATAGCAGCCCAAACAGACTAAGACACCTCCTAAATATATTCAAGCTTATCCTCCCTCCTACATGCCCCCCCCCGCCCCGGTCTCCATGATTTGTCTTGCGGCCTTGCACAAGTCCCAGAGAATCCTAACTCTCATTGTGATGGTATTAGGAGGTGGGGCCTTTGCGAGGCTTTTAGGTTATGAGGGTGGAGCCCTCAGGAATGGGATTAGTGCTTATAAAAAAGGGTCCAGAGAGCTCTCTCATCCCTTCTGCCACGTGAGGGCACAGCAAAAAGCCATCTATGAATGAGGAAGCAGGCCCTCACCAGATACTAAATCTTCCGGTGCCTCGATCTTGGACTTCCCAGCCTCCAAAAGTATAAGAAATAAATGTTTGTTGTTTAAGCCACCCAGTCTGTGATATTTTTGTTATAGCAGCCCAAACAGACTAAGACACCTCCTAAATATATTCAAGCTTATCCTCTCTCCTACATGCCCCCCCCCGCCCCGGTCTCCATGATTTGTCTTGCGGCCTTGCACATCAGTCCCAGAGACCTGGCCTCCCATCTTTCTCGTTGAACTCATCTTCTACACTGAAAATTAGACTGATTCATCTCAAGGCAAATCTGACCAACTCATACTGATAATTAAAATTCCTCCAGGGTTCGTCCTTTGAAAGAGGACTATATGTTGATATTTCTGTCTTCTTCTAAAGAATGTGAGACCTTCTTGGCAGGGCCTATATCATGTTCATTTTTATTCCAGAGTGCTAAGCGGCACAATGCCTGGCCCATTGTAAACAGGCAATAAATGTAGAAACAAAGTAGTGACTAAGATGGTGAAGCTCACCCGGGGGGAAAAAAAATGATTACCAAAACCTATATATTACTTTAGTCACTTCCTAGAAGAAAAAAGTTCAGTGATTTTTTTTTTTTTTTTTTTTTTTGCGTTACGCGGGCCTCTCACCTTTGTGGCCTTTCCCGCTGCGGAGCACAGGCTCCGGACGTGCAGGCTCAGCGGCCACAGCTCACGGGCCCAGCCGCTCCGCGGCACGTGGGATCTTCCTGGACCAGGGCACGAACCCGTGTGCCCTGCAACGGCAGGCAGACTCTCAACCACTGCGCCACCAGGGAAGCCCCAGTGATTTATTTTTATTTACTTATTTTCAATAGTCTACTTAAAGAGCTCTGGTACCAGACTGCATGGATTCAGCCTCTAGTTCTACCATTTAGTTGTGGACCCTTAGACAGGTTTCTTAAGCTTCCCTCATCTGTGAATGGAGATAAAATATAATACATACCTCACAGGGTGGTTCTGAGGCTAAAAAGAGTTACTTCATAGAAAGCACTTTGAAATATAACTGCAGTCAGCAAATTCTTAAAATACATTATGGCTTATTTTTATTTGTATTATTTTACTTTGAGCACCCACTACGTGCCATGTGTTTAAAACAAATTAGCTAAAATTCTCAAAACATGTCAAATAATTGGTTGTCTTTAATTGCCTTTCCTTTTTATTTTCACCCAGGATAAGTTTTCTGATTTGTAACATTTTCTGCTCTTTAAAAATTGCTAACGGAAAATGAGCACAAAATATTTATGTAATTAAGACAGTTCATTTTCAAAAATGGCAAAAATAAACAGCAGTTATAGAACACCTGCTTAAAAGATACTGGAAATAACTGTTTCGTGCTTCATTAACCAGTAAAACACATTTGCCAGTTTAAATTCCCTACTGAATTCAGAATTTCTAATTATTACTAGAATGGTATTACTAGAATGGTATTAACTTGGCAAGGAAAGAAATTCCTGGGTAAAAAATTTCAGAATTGCCATTCTTAGGGTACTTCTACAGGCCAAAACAGATGCCTGTTTTCTAAAAAGTCTGTAAACAAATATTTGTTTATTAAAACTAAATGTGATTTAATTTAATAGACAATTTTAGACTACCTATTTTGCATATTTTATTCACCTTTGAGTGGCATTCAATACAGTGCCTAACATACAGTTGCTTCAAGGACGAAAGTGGAAAGAGAGAGAGACAGAGAGGACTCTACCCAAATAAACCCAAACCACAGCCCCAATGCAGATATGCTAAGTATGATAAAGCAGTAACTATCTGAGTCAAACCAAAACAGAGAATTGTAAAGCCAAAGCAAAATCATTAGAAAATAAAACAAAATAAACACAAATAAATATAGCTTTTCTATTTGGTAGCTGGGGAGTTGGTTCAAAATGAGCTCTTTGGCTGCCTTCAGAAATGATGTAAGATTACTGGTCACAAATGTGACCACCACTACAATCTACATTTTCCTTAACTTTAACGTATCTATCTTCTAATCATCTTATTCATGTTTTTTAAGGAGGCCAGGTAATACACTGGAAAGGACACACTAGATTCAGATAGCCAGAATTCTAGACACGGCTCCAACACTAAGTAATTTCAATGAGTTTAAGTAAATAATTTAACATTTTCAGCACAGTCAGTAAAATGAGGAAACAGATCAGTGTAATGAGGAAACAAATCTGGGTTGTCCATTCACATCATGGTAAAAATCAAATGCAATATGCAAAGGTACTCTGGAAACTGTATATAGCACTATACAAGAAAATATGTGATCCTTATGTCTAGTATGTAAGGACTATGTAAAAGAGGGGCATATTCATTCAACAGATCTTTAGTGAGCACCAAGGGTTCATGAAGCTGGGGACATAGCTTAAGAAACAAAACATATGATGAAACAAAACAGAAATCTCTGCCCTCCTGGATTTTACATACTAGTGGGAAAAAAATGACAATAAACAAATCAGTGAGTAAAAAAGAGTATATCAGTGATGAGTGCTATAAAAAAATTTAAGCAAAGAAGTCTAAAGAGAGCTTGGTAGGGTGGCAGGTTAGAGTTTTAAATAGGGTGGCTGGAGAAGACCTTGCTGAGGTGACAACTGTACAAAGGAAGTTATGCAAACTCCAAGTAAGCTGGAAAACCACTGAAAGATTCTGAGCACAGGAATATTAAAAGGATTTCTCAGATGAATTATTATGAAGAGACTCTACCAGGAAAGGGTATAAGCATGGAAACCATTACAAAGCAACTGAAATAGTCCAGATGAAAGATAATGGTGACGGCTTAGAAAGGTTGGTAGTGGTAGAAGTGGTGAGAAATGATCAGATTCTAGATATATTTGAAGCCAAAAGGATCTTCTACTTAGGTATGGAAGGTGAGAGAAGTAACAAAATCGAGGACTCAGTATTTTGCTCTCAGAGAAAGGGACTGACTTCAGGAATACTACATTTTGGAGGTAAGATCATAATTTGGATTTTCAGTATGTGTACACTGAAATGGCAATTAGACATTCAAGTGGAGGTATTCATTAGGCACTTGGTTATAGAAGACTAGAATTTAAGAAAGTGGTCCAGGCAAGAGATATAAATGCAGGAGCCATCTGTCTATATATGGTATTTAAAATGAGGAGACAAAATGTGATCACCAACTTAGTGAGTCTCTAAAGAGAGAAAGAAAGATCTGAGCCCTGGGCACTCTGATATTTAAGGGTGAGAAGATGAGGAATAACCAACAAATATGCTGAGTGAGAAGGAGATACCAATAAAGAAAGAACACCAGGGAGTCTAATGTCCTGGAAGTCAAGTGAAAAACATATTTCAGGAAGAAGAGAGTGACTGCCTATGTCAAGTACTGCTGATACAGGCCATGATTTGGCTCTTAATTTAGCAATTTAAAGTTCATTTTCCCTAAAAGCAAAATGTGAGACAGGGATTTGGGTTCACGTGATTATGGAGTGAGTGCTCTTCAGGAAATACCAATACAGCGGGGGTGAAGCAGGGTAGGGAAAAAAAAAAAAAATGCTGAGCAAGCATTTGTCAGTGATTGTGTCTAGTCTTAGTCAAAGCTACAGGGCAAGGATCTGGAGCACAACTGCCCATAGGAGCTGTCCTTACCTTGAGGCAAGCGGGCTGGCTTCTTCTAAGATACTATCTTTCCTTTTAGTTCTCAAAAGGTTAATTATGATACATCTTCCTATGGATTCCTTTGTGTTTCACAGAGGCTTTTGAATCTGTAGATTTATGTCTCCTGTTAAATTTGGGAAGGTTTTAGCTATTATTTCCTTTTGGGGTATTTTTCAGCCTCACCCCATTTCTTCTCTTCTTGATAGGGGTAGAAGTTCAGTGATCTCACCACTGACACCACAGAGGGTGACTGGGGATGTGGGCTGCCTTGGTTACCGGCTAGCTAGTGGGTATGAATGTCCTGACTCCCTACTCTTTCACCCAGCTGAAGGATTGGAGCATCTCATCCTCTCATCATAAGATTGAAGTCTAGGTTCCCACTCGGCCTTTATGAATGCATTGGGATGAGGTCACAATTTTTTTTGTTGTGTTTGGCTAGATTAAAGCAGTTACTGTCGAAAAGTCTTCTGTTGCTAGACTGTTCCTTTCCTGGTATTTTGGCTAGAGAGAGCAGACTTTGTTGAGATCTGTGTACGTGTGTGTGTGTATGTGTGTGTGTGTGTGTGTGTGCGCGTGTGTGTGTGTGTGTGTGTGTGTGTGTGTGTGTGTATCAGTTAGCATATCTGGTTTTCCAATTTCTTCAGCTCCAAGGCAGAAAAAAGAAAACCCAGGGAACTCATCACTGTGTCATGTTTCAGGTCCATATCCCTAGCTGGCTGGCCTTCTCTTCACTTTTCAGAATCTTCTCATGCTGGTTTTACCTATAAGTCTTTTTAGTTTAGATGAGTGATTATAAAACTCAAGTATGAAAACTTATCAATTAAAATATAAATCATATCTTGTGGTGATACTTTTATTCAATTCTTCATGCACAAAGAGAATAATGAAAAGGAAAAAAAATGCATTCTTTAATGACACTGAGGATAACTTTCAACTCTAGCTCCATATTTCCCCTTGGGAATGTTATTTCACTGTTCTTTATCAATCCAGTGTATCACATAGAGTTTTCAAAATGGTTTACATCCAGAGCAATATATCTGCTGTTAGAAATTGAGATTATTTTAACATATATTTAAAGCTTTTATTTTTCCTCTAACACTTGCTCATTATAGAAAATTTGAAATATACAAAAGTGCTAAGAAAACAAATATAATTACTGTTAACATTTCATTATTTTTTTCTTTTTTTCTTTGTGAATATGTATGTAAGTGTGGTTGTGTAAAAGTGCATACAATCATTCTTAAATACAGTGCTGTTTTGTGCCTTGTTCATATAATATAGATTGTAAGTATTTTTTCAGATTATTAATTATTTCAAAAGTAATTTTAATGGTTGCACAATTTACCACTGAATAGATCTGCCCTAATTTACTAAACTATAACCCAATGGTTGGAATTCAGTAGGATTTTTCCCCCACATTTTTCTTTACAAATAATGTTGGGATGATCTTCTTTCTATTTAATTATTTACCCACATTCCTAATTCTTCCCTTAGGATAGTTTACTAGGAGATGAATTACTGGGTGTAAGTGTTTGATAATTTAAAGGTATTATTATGGACTGAACTGTCTGTATATCCCCTCAAGTTAATTTATTGAAGTCCTAACCCCCAGTAACTTAGAATGTAACTGTATTTGGAGACAGCCTTTAAAAAGGTAATTAAAATTAGGTCATCAGAGTGGATCTTATCTGAGATATTGGTGTCACTGTAAGAGGAAATTTGGACAAGTACAGAGTGAAGACCATGTGAAGACACAGAGAAAAGACAGCCAGCTGCAATCCAGAGAGAGGCCTCAGAATAAATCGCCCCTGCTGACACCTTGATCCCAGATTCCTAGCCTCCAGAGCACTGAGAAAATAAACTGTTCTTTAGACCACCCAGTCTGTGGTACTTCCTTATGGCAGCCCTAGCAAACTAACACAGGTATTAACAAATATTGTCAAAGATATTGCCAAAGATACCGTCAAACTGCTTTTCTACGAATTTGTGCCAATATATATTTAATGGAGAAAAACACTTCTCACTGTATCTTTGCCAATTACCAAAAATATGATAATATTGAACTGGCCAAAAAGTTTGTCCGAGTTTTCTGTTAACACCTTATGGAAAAACCCGAATGAACTTTTTGGCCAACCCAATATACACCACTCCGTTTACAGGGCTAACATTATGGAATGAAAATGCTAATTTTTATAAAATAACAACAATAACAATAATAATAATAGAGAAAGCCTCTCTTTCTAAATAAACAGTTTAATAATCTATAAAGAGAACCTTAGAGAATTTACCTAATTTAATCTAATTTATCTGGATCACATTTAAAATGAGAGAGACTTGATAATCTTTAAAGGCATTGTAAGTTTGAAAATTACGTGATTCTTTTTTTCAGTGTCCTTCAATTGTTCACATCATTATACAGGAACATGACTGATAGTTGATCTATTCCTTGATCTAATTTGGACCACATTAGTGTCCTTCCAGAGACCTCTACTAGAAATGTCATAGTAGAATGCAAAGCTCACAGAGCCGGAGCAAGGAAAACTGAATTTCAAATCCAGATCTGCTAGTAAGTGTCTGTGTTATCATCTCAAGTCATGTTGTTTCTCCATATTTCTATTTCTCTTTTTTTACTCAAAAAACTTTGCTGGTTGGTCAGTGACAGAAAGATTAAAAATCAGGTAAAAACAAATGCACATGAGCACATACCCTCAATTCCTATCCTCGAAGAGTTCATATGTAGGAAAGAAGTGCATAAAAATGAATTAAAATCATTGTATTAAATAGAACATATACACAAGGTACCAAAAGAGCTAATGTTAAATAAGCTAATGCTATTGATTAGCTCACTAGTTACTTTGAGAAAATTAATTTTGGAGAAATTAATTTTGGGAAATCAGGTAAAAATGAAATTGCTTTCCCAAACTTAAAGATTTATACCTCCTAAGACAGCATTTTAAAATTGCCTTCAAGGTTGTACTTAATCCTCATTTATGGCCTAACGATCCCAGCCCAGTAATCATTTCATGGGCCCAATTAAATAACATTCTAGCAATCAGATCTCAGATTTTTGCACCTATACCTCACCTGGAACTATGAGATGCTCATATTGAATACCTAATGTTCAGATGTTCCCCCAAAGCATATTTTATAACAGTTTGTATATATTAGTATACCCTTGTTCAACTGAATTATATTTATAACTTTGAAACTCTTCCGTATCATTGTGTCATTACAAAATGATTTTAAGAGGTTTTTACAGATTTTTAAGAAAATAAATTTTGGCACCAAACTAAATTTATATGATTTTAAACTATTTCAATAGATTTTTTAAGTATCAAAATTAAACACCCTTTTCAGATTATTCAAATATAAAATATTTAAAATAAGAAAAAAATCACAGCTGTACTTTACACATATTTAACTATGTTTCTAACTACATATAAAATCTGGTCTTACAGTGTGTAGAATGAGATAATTTTCAGCATGAACTCATGTATCAGTGGTACTTACAAAGCAGTTCTTATCAGGATTTCTTTTCCAATGTTTCTTGGCTAATTTCTTGGCCAAAGTGGAATGCAGAGTTGCATGAGATTGTGTTCGAGGATTTAAAGCCAGGATACTCTGAAGACAGTATAAACAAAGTATAAGCATGTGTAAATATGTTGGCATTTTAAAAAATCAAATTTTATTTTAAGATTCCCCACACATACCCCAAAGACATATATTAAAAATGTTGTTTTTCCCTTCTACTATTGTAATTCCACAACAAGCTTATCTAAAGAAATTATTTACTAGGTGATATCCCAGCTGACTTTATAAAAATATTTATTAATGATAATATGGAGTTCAAAAACATGTGAAATATAACAAATAACTCTTTAAGATAA
This sequence comes from Lipotes vexillifer, assembly GCF_000442215.2. Lineage (NCBI taxonomy): Eukaryota > Metazoa > Chordata > Mammalia > Artiodactyla > Lipotidae > Lipotes > Lipotes vexillifer. The sequence continues at coordinate 91,421 of NW_006789439.1, read as the reverse complement.
ATTTTATAATTAGTATTCTTACATGAGAATGAAAAGAGAGGCACTTCATTCCAGATTTTATTTAAAGTAGTAATAATACTCTCTAAGTTTTTAGAGTTTTACCAATTGCTTTCAAATGTATTATTTAACTTACAAACAGCTACTATTATCCCAAAATCTTGGAGGATCAAATAAATTCAGGCTGGTTAAGTAACCTGTTCAAGATCTCACAATTAATATGTGGAAGGGAATGAATCAGAACTCAGTTCTTCTGAGTGTTGGGCTTACATTTGAATTCATCCAAAGATGAAATCTATATATTTTACTGTGACTTTGTGAGGTATAAAGTAGAAGAGAAAACCTTTCTAACCACACATGTAAAGCAGCACCTGAGTAACTAAATAAAGAATTAATTCCAGAGCCCTGTCTTAAGCAATGCTTTAAAACATAACCACTAGGAGTCTTCCAGAACAATCACATGAGGACCTCTGCAGATCAACTCCCCAGCAGAACAATATAACTGATAAAAATTAGTAAAACTAAGAATCCTTTGAAATCTCCAGAAATTGTCGTAAAGCCAAAGAGCAAATGAAGGAACATTTATTCAGGAAAAATCTACTAAAACTTGGTAAGAATGGCGAGGGTCTGTGGCATTTGAAGTGCAGTCTGCCCCCAGCCTCCACGTTCCCAGTTCAGCCTGACAGAAATTCTGCCTCAGGTGAGTACAGCCAAGAACACAGAGCTCCCTCTGCCCCCAGTCTCTAGCTGAGGCTGTGGTGTCTCCCAGAGAGAGGGAGGACATTAACATTTCTCATTAACATTTCTCATTAACATTTCTCATCCCCTCTCCCTACTCTACCAGCTATGCAGCAACTAAATGCCAGAAAGTGCAGCTGAGAAGTCAGGAGCTCCTTTGCTTCACTCATAGAGCAGAGGCTCTACTTCAGGAGCAAACATACCAGTAACAATGGGGCTCTAATCACCATAATCTCAGCTCGCTCATGGTTTAGAGTTAGCAAACCAAGAAAAGCAAACTGAGATCAGAGGTTACTGCCTATACCAGGGCCCTGCTCATAAAAGCAGGAGTGTCACTCTGTGAGAAGCAGGCCACTGTAACAACACCTAGATCTGGAGCTGTGGCTCAGAGATCTTTCCCAGAGAAAGAGGCAGGCCATAAGAACAGACGGCTCTCCCCAGAAGAACTGACTTTATTTGAATTAATACATAGGAAGTTCAAGCCTAAGGGTAGTCTCAAAAACAATAAAGATTTTGATGCCAAACAATTAAGACAAAACTGGTAGCTTCATGAGAGCAATAAAGTAAAGCATAAGGCAGACAGTTTGCCAGAAAGAAATAGCTAACAGCTCCTGTAGGGCCACAGCAAGCCGCAAAGACTCACCTGAAAACTACCCCAGCAAAGGGGCCCAAATTTAACTGAACCACACTGTGGAGCAATTTATATGCCAGGGCATTGTCAAAAACAGCAGAGCAGTCAACTAGCAATCAATAGAGACTAAGAGCTGGCTGTGATACCAACAGAGGTGGATAGTTTAACAAAGAGAAGACACAGAGTCCCACTAAAACCCCTGTCATCCCAGGGTTACTGGGCACACACCCACGACTTCACCCTATATGAGTGCTATCGGAGGTTCACACCTTGGGGGAAATAGACTTCCCTAAAGTAGTACACCAAATCACTAAACAAATATGCAAACAACAAGCCCCCATCCCTGGGGTGGGGGAGAAGGAAATTAGTATCCTGAATTGCTATATTATCTGAAATGATCAGCTTTTAATAAAAAAAAAAAATTACAAGACATTCAAAGAAGCAGGATTATGTGATCCATGCAAGAAAAAAAGCAGATAACAGAAATTGCCTTTCAGAGGTTCCAGGTATAAGATTTACTAAAAACTTCAAAGCAGCCATTATAAGGAAGGTATAGTAACAATATCTCATCAAACATAATATTCATACAGAGATAGAAATTATTTTTAAAATTCTGGAGATAATAAGCTACAATAACTGAAATGAAAAATTTGCTAGAGGGGCTCAGTCGTATATTTTAACTTGCAGAAGAAAGAATCAGCAAATTTTAAGAGAACTCAAGAGAGATTATGCAATACAACAAACAAAGAGAAAAAATAATTTTTAAAAAAATTAACAGAGGGCTTCCCTGGTGGCGCAGTGGTTGGGAGTCTGC
>NW_006789439.1:66786-89231 GCF_000442215.2 Lipotes vexillifer | reverse complement strand
CCCGGCCGGGGGGGGGGGGGGGTCCTGCGTGCCGCGGAGCGGCTGGGCCTGTGGGCCATGGCCGCTGGGCCTGCGCATCCAGAGCCTGTGCTCTGCAGCGGGAGAGGCCACAGAAGTGAGAGGTCCACGTATTGCAAAAAAAAAAATTAACAGAGCCTCAAAGATACGTGGTACACCATTAAGTACCGCAAAATATTGTAGCAGGATGTCAGAAGGAGAGGAAAAAAAGGAGGAGAAAAAAATATAAGGAGAAAAATGACTAAAATTTTGATTTAAAAAAAAAACAGAAAAAACATTAAAGTATATATCCAATAAGCTCAAGAAATTTGAAGTAGGATAAACGCAAAAAGATCCACACATAGGAACATTGGTAAAAATGCTAAAAGTCAACACCAAAGAGAAAATCTTGAAAGCAGCAAGAGAAGAATACTCATATGTACAAGGGAACTCCAGTAAGTTTAACGGTTGACTTCTCATCAGGAACGATAAATGTCTGAAAGTAGTAGGATAACATTTACAAGGTACTAAAAGAAAAGAATTGTCAACCAAGAATCCTATACTGAAGGCAGAAGAACAAAAAGGAAATAGATTTGAAGTATACTGTAAACCAACTAGACCTAATAGATATCTATAACCACACTTCACCCAACAACAGAATATACATTCTTCTCAAGTGTATACAAAACATTCTCTATGACAGACCAGATGCTAGGCCATAAAACAAGCCTTAATAAATTTTAAAGGATTAAAATCATACAAAGTAGTTCTCCAACCACATGGAATGGAAACATATCAATAACAGAAAGAAATCTGGGAAATTCACAAACAGCTTACATGCACATAGTAAACATTGTGCTGAGAGGAGTCAGTTACCACATATTGTATGATTCTATTTATACACAATGTCCAAAATAGGCAAAGCTGTAGAGACAGAAAGTAGACTGTGGCTGCCAGGGGCTGGGGGGATTAGGGGCAAATGCAACATTACTGCTAAAGGGTATATGGTTTCTTTGGGGATGATGAAAATTGATTATTTTCACACACATGAAATACACTAAAAGCACAGCTATGAATACACTAAAAGGCTTTGAATTCTACACTTTATACAGGTGAATTGTACAGTATGTGAATTACATCTCAACAAGGCTGTTACCAAATAATAATAATAATAATAATAAACATATATTCTACATTCAGTGGATTTCACTGTATACTGCATTCATTCTAATAAACATCATTGGGACTTATTTTATTATCCCAGTATAAATGAAGATTACTTTTAGTAATTGCTATATATGATATACATGATATTTCTTCAATCTATCAATTTAGATGTCTGTGTTCTGGACAACAAACGAACAACAGAGCTATGAGTTTTAAAGTGTATTCCTTATGATGAAATAATGCCAAAGCAACCTAGTAATAAGAGCCAACGTTAGAAAACATAAGTGGGCTCCCCTGGCGGCGCAGTGGTTAAGAATCCACCTGCCAATGCAGGGGACACGGGTTCGAGCTCTGGTCTGGGAAGATCCCACATGCCGTGCAGCAGCTACGCCCGTGCACCACAACTACTGAGTCTGCGCTCTAGAGCCCACGAGCCACCACTACTGAGCTCGTGCGCCACAACTACTGAAGCCCGTGCGCCTAAAGCCCGTGCTCCGCAACAAGAGAAGCCACCACAATAAGCCCACTCACCACAACTAGAGAAAGCCCACTAGCAGCAGCGAAGACCCAATACAGCCAAAAATAAATTTATTTTAAAAAAAGAAAACATAAGTAATCTCATTTTTATACAAAAAAAGTTGAAAACACTTTCTTATTATAAAATAGATGCAGTTTTGTTTTAGTTATTCAACCTGAACCATTACTAATCTCACACATTAATTCAAACTGATAAATAAAAAGATGACATTTTTTAAAGGTAGTTATTGTGGCCAACATTTAAAGGAAAAAAAAACCTGGGTAATATGCCAGAAAGATGGCTGTATTTCATTTAGTTTTTACTTCCACAATCCATATTGTGATAAATGATTATGTTTATCTAGGTCGGCACAGTAATGTAACCTTGAGAATAAATATTCTGAATGCAATTCATTGGCTGCTTATCACAGTAACTTTTCTTTTACACAGCATAAGTAGAAAGTATAACACAACATGAAATATTGGGTTAACCTTTTGCAAAAAGGCAGTGAGTTGAATTCAATGGATCTTGGCTAAAAATAAATTGGATTGTGGAGAATGGTTACCAAGGATTTGACTTAATAATATCCCAAATGAAAAGTGATATAAAATAAAAATACAAGACATGGGTGGCTGAGAGCTGTTAAAAACAATTTTCCAAAGCAAGACTTTTTAAAACTAAAAGTCAGTATCATCAATAACTAAGCAGCTGGCAGAATAATACAGGAGAGTTCTAAATTGTGTTCTTCCTAAGAAATGACCAAAGCCAGGTCCTAAAAGGGTCACAGGGTCCCCTCTCTGGATAAATTGAGCACTATAAGAGGCCCATTAACCCTTTCAGATATAAGGCATACTGCTTATTAAGGGAGATTTTCTCCCATGCAAAGAATTTGGGCTTTGGCTTTCCTTTTTCAGTAACGCAATAAAAATGTACTGGTGATTCTAAAGACAAAAAAACAGAATTTGAGAAAATTTCATTGTACTAATTTTATTTAGGTTAAGAAACGATAGAATATGATCCAGAGACAGATTTACACATGAGATCAAGTCAGAGGCATGTGTTGTCACTGTGCTGTCTGTCAGTGCTATTCTGGGAAGCAGCTGGAATGCCACAACACACAAACTAGAATTCTGCATCTGAGAAGCATCCTTCTGTACTGCCATAGAGAACACAAAGAGGAGCCCATATTGACTACAATAAGAGGCCCTCACTTCACAAATAAAAGCATTAAGTCTTAGCCCAAAAATACTGGAACTGAGTACTAAGAGCTTGAATTCCAATTGCAGAAAACCACTTGGCCAACATATTCTCTTTCTAAACACACAGCTTTGTTTTATATCACAATATCGATTATTCAAACATAATGCACCATTAAGCTCCCTTCATCCTTTGCATTTTAAATTATAAGAAAATGTTTCCTCTTCAGTACTGGTCATTGCTTACTGACCCATTAACATAATACACATACACTGACATTTCTGATTTACAGGCTGAACTTAATGAGTTAAGATTTTGTCTTATTTAAATTATGCTTAAATTTTGTCTCTGATAACTTATCCTGAGTTCTCTATAATGGTCTCCTACTTTCCATTGCATCAGGTAAAAAATAAATAAAATTTAAAACATGCTTTTCTCATTTTTTCATAATTCGGTATAACTATCTTGATTTCAACAAAACATTGTATTGTGCTGCCATTCTTTTCCTCTATAAATATTCTCAGCTAACAGAAAAACAGAAACAACTATTGCTTAATGATTTTGCTAAGTATCTCTTGCTTCATCCAGCTAACAATCTAACAAATGTTCATCAATGGAGAACTGAAATTTTCAGTATTCATTTGCTTAACAGTCTCTTGCTTACAGGCCCCAATCTCAGCCAATTACCCTACCCTTTCCTATGTCTATCACTAGTCATAGTATAAGGCAAGTTTAAGTAACTTAGGAATTTACAAAGGTGTCTTTGGTTCTTGGATAAGCTCAGAACTCCAGCTGGGTTGGGAGCTGAAGAGGAGAGAATGCAGCCTCCATTTTGCACCTTGCACCCACACTCGAGATATAAATAACCCTGAAGTCTGAAAACCTTGGAAATCCATGGTCATCAGTCCTGGTCAAGAAATCTAATTATTCTTAATGCACTTTCATTCTTTGTCCAGGCTCAGATTTCTTTTCCTTTAGGTTGGACTACCTTTCCAAATAACTTATCTTCCATATTTTTCATTTTACTAGCTCTATTCAAAGAACATTTTTTCCTTTATGCACAATGACTTACTCACTACAGTTATTAATACATAACTGATGATGGATGGAGTCTCTAACAGTCCTAAATTTTACAACTTTCATTGTATTAAATATTTACTAAGCAATAAGCATAGTGTTTCAGATTAAATTTGGGCTTAGATTTTAGCTCTACTATTTTTGCTGGTTATTTAAACTCTCAGTCCCTCTACTTCTTCAACTATAAAATGGTCATTAGTATTAGTACCTACCCCATAGGGTTGTTTTGAGGATTAAATAAAATGACATATAAAGCTTAGAATGGTGCATGCAGAAAGTGCTTAATACATGTTATCAATTAGTATACGATGGGACTAGATTTTAGACTCCACTCAACCCATTTATATTCATATTCTTATATTGTTCATTTTGACATATGTATAATTAAATTTGGGCTTAGATTTTAGCTCTACTATTTTTGCTGGTTATTTAAACTCTCAGTCCCTCTACTTCTTCAACTATAAAATGGTCATTAGTATTAGTACCTACCCCATAGGGTTGTTTTGAGGATTAAATAAAATGACATATAAAGCTTAGAATGGTGCATGCAGAAAGTGCTTAATACATGTTATCAATTAGTATACGATGGGACTAGATTTTAGACTCCACTCAACCCATTTATATTCATATTCTTATATTGTTCATTTTGAATACATATGTATATATGAATCATACAGGAATATAGAAACAGATAAAGGCAACAGGTGAAAAGATAACTTTATATTCATATTCTTATATTGTTCATTTTGAATACATATGTATATATGAATCATACAGGAATACAGAAACAGATAAAGGCAACAGGTGAAAAGATAACTATAAATGAGACTGTAAGTAGAGATATATCCCAGGTGAAACCAAATCATTGGTCTCTGAACTTATCTTTGCCCTAAGTCTGCAATTTCAAAGGAACATTGCCTGAAAATGCAATATGCTCTTCACAAATTAGAATGGAAGGGTCATGAAATTCAATTACAGATTTTTTAAATCCAGTACATGTATATAGCAATGTAGATATCATTTTATAATACATACAACTCTATATAACTCATGGACCTTTGGTTGCAACATGTTTAGGTGAACTCATATTACATATCCTTCCCAAGAAAGACAGGGCAAGTCAAAAGTGATGAATTTATAAAACATCAGAAAACTCATCAACTGGAAGTGAATGAACCCCTTCAGAATGCTAGTCATTCTGGGAATTCCATGCCTAGGAAATTTGATCTATTTCTACTGAACCAATAGTTAACACAAATAAAATAGTTTATGTATCTTAAAACACTGCATTCATCATGTCACTCTCTCTCCTATTCAACAAGCAAATCTGCCGTTGCACGGTCCAGTATGCACTCTCCTTCACTTACAGAATACACACCACACATTAGGCACCTAAGTGCTTCCTAATTGAAAAACGTCTTTTAATGTCTTTCAGAAAAGATTAAGAATTCAAACACAGGATTCATAACTTATACATCTGATATTAATCTCATAATTCTTAATACAGAACAGAGCATACCAAAGGTGGTGACTGATTCTGATTTAGACACTGTATTAGTCAGCTTGGGCTGCTATAAAAGAATCTCATAGACATTTCTTTCTCACAGTTCCGAGAAGGCCCCGTCTCTAAATACTATCACATTGAGAGTTAGGGCTTCAACACATAAAATTTAAGGGGGACACAAACATTCAGTCCATAACAGCCATGGAAAGAATTCTACTATCTGTGGAACTATGCAAATGTTGTTAATCCTGGGCATTAACTTAAAAGATATTTTTCTCTTAAGATTGCAGTGGTACTACATTGAGTCTACACTTTTATTTTATCAAGAAGAAACTTCAGAATAAACAAAAGAGATATTACATGGTATTGCTTAAATTTCAATAAAAACAATATTGACAAAGAAATTAATACTAGCCATTAATTATGTATCTTCCTTTATTCCTTTAACCATTTGAATAGCATCTATACCTAGTTATGTACTGTTTATATATTTTCATTACAGGAATTGAAAACAAAGTGTCATATGCAAACCCTTATAAAGTAGTATCAAAAATATAAAAGATGAGAACCTGTACTATACCCATTTTATTTAAAAATTTCACTACTTTATAAACTATTTTCTACTTAATATAATTTAATATATTATTGCAAAGTATCTCTGCATTATGTATTTAAATAAAAACCAATATTTGGAAAAGGCATAACTATAAAAACTCATGCTAAAATAGTATCTTACATTCGCAAGAATTTCATATATATATATATATGAATGTATACACAGAAACTCAAGATAAAATTATGCACGAAGAGAATTAAAGAGAATTATTACATTACCAAAAAATATTCACCAGTTCACTGATAATTAAGAAAATTCATATTATAGAATTTATACTTTTCTATATTCAAGAAAAATTAGTAACTTTATCTCAAAACTTGCTTTACAGAAATTTTTTGGCCTCAAAAATCAGCCTTTGACAGCTGCATAGCACAGGGATATCAGCTCGGTGCTTTGTGACCGCCTGGAGGGGTGGGATAGGGAGGGTGGGAGGGAGGGAGACGCAAGAGGGAAGAGATATGGGAACATATGTAAATGTGTAACTGATTCACTTTGTTATAAAGCAGAAACTAACACACTATTGTAAAGCAATTATACCCCAATAAAGATGTTAAAAAAATTTTTTAATGATTAAAAAATAAATTAAAAAATCAGCCTTTGAGAGTCTTTTTAAGTAATATGAAAACTATTACAATTTACCTTTAATCTATTAATTTTTGTGTATAAGATACCTTGTTTCTCAAAAGAGCTGTGTTTACAAGACTAAAGGTCATTTTAGTTCAAGAGAGGCTAAGTGCACGCCAGCATGCTAAAAATAAAGCAATACTGGAGAGCAAATGGAAAAGCTGGAAAACAAGATTTAAGGGGAAAGGAGAGAGTAGGACCTTGGCTGAGTTTAGGTTTTTGTTTTTTTAATTAACTAAATTGAGCAAGTAGCACGATTTCCAGGTTCACAAAATCGTAATAAATCAAGGATTGACTAGTTGCCCTTCATTTATATGGTTAACAGCTAAAAGGAAACATATATGGGCTAGCAATTGATTTATATCAGAAATAAAAACTAAAATTATTTTTAAGTGATCTATTAGTTTCTTGATTTTATTAACATGAAGAATTATCATAAGATACATTTTCTTTTTGCCACCAGGAAGAGATCCACACCTGTGCAGAGACTAACCTACTTTCTTCCTTTTTTCCGCCCCACCATCCCCTAGTCTATCCCCACAGCTGTGCTTGCTTAACAAAAAACTAAGGCAAAACCTTTGAACCAGCCCCAGCCAGAAAGCGCCAAGACAGTCAACAGCCCTGAACCGGTTCCAGCCCAACCTCGAGGGCGGCGCCTGTGCAAACGAGACCCAAAGTGTCCATAAGCTGCCTTTGACTCATTACCATGCTAAGATCTCCATCCAAAGAGGAGGCTTGCACTTTGCGAGTCACAGTTTGTGCTGCGCGCAAAGGAGCCCAAAGGACTACTCATGCTCTGGTTGTTTCTGGAAATTGCCACCCCTTTCCCAAATTCTGATGGCGTACTCACCTGTTACCCCTTAAAAGTTTCTCGCCTCCCTCCCTGAGGGAGAAGGGTTCAGTAGAACACGGAGCTTTCCCTTCCTCATTCCTTAATAAATAAAGTTTCCTGCTCTGCTTTGCCGAACCTGCTCCCCTTCAAGTGGTGCAAGCAGCACCAGGCAAGGAAAGGACCCAACTGGGATCCACCCGATCCAGGAGGGGGTCAGTAAGAATTTGAGAAGGATAAGTGTGAGGCAATGATGTGGTGAGTTTGGGAGTTGAACTATTTAAAATCAAGAAAATGCAACTTTTGGAAACTTTTTTTTTATTATGCTATAAGCTTTAGTTTACTTCTCAACTCTCCATGACTTTTATGCCGTATTCAATACTGTTGATTTGCTCTTCTCTCCAGAAATACATCGTCTTTGGTTTCTCTGGTATCAGAGTTTTAAGGCCTCTCTTTCTATTCACTACCTTTACTTCTGTGACTTCCACTGCCCTCTTGACCACAATTAAGGGTCCTTGGACCTCTTCTGAATGCCCCTTTATTGATGATTTCTGCAGCTGAGTCTTATATCTATATTCCAAACCCGGAGATCTCTCTCTGTCTTGACCTACAGTTATCTACTTCACTGGATGCCAAATAACCCACTTGCAAGTTCCATCATTATCTCAATTTCTTCACATCAAAAACAATGTATTGTCTTTTTCACCCAACTTTTTAACTCCACTTGACTTCTGTCAATAATACCACCACTTTTTCAGTAAACTGAACTTCACATGTGGTCAATTTATAACTACTATTTCTTTTGTTCCTTAAACCCACACAATGCCAATGTTATTACATCTGGCCCATCCTCTGTATTTCCTATTTCTACAAACTATTGCAGATCCTATTACAGTACACTTGGATCATGATATACTAATACTCTCCCAATTAAACTATTCACCTCAATTCTGTACTTTCTCTCTTTCCTATATAACAGACATCCTACACACATATAAATGCACGTGCACACACACATATACACACCACAAAGCTTAAATGTCTCCCCAATACATACATAATGCCAATAAAACTATCACCTTGCTATTCAATCTGGTACCCACACATAGACACACCACAAGGCTTGAATGTCTCCCTGTTACATACCTAATGCCAATAAAAATTATCACTTTGCTATTCAATCTGGTACCACCTACCACTCCAACCTACTTCCACTCTCACCTATTTGTTGTTTATTGAGTTTGTGTACAATCCTACATCCACACCTCTGCTCACATCACTTCCTGTCTAGGATGCAGCCACTTTATGTTAGTTTAAATGCTAACTTTCCTTTAAGAACTAAGAACTATTTCCTCCAAAAATTAAGAACTGTCCCTGCCTCTATTTAGATCATATCCATGAACTTCTAGATAACCTATTGCCACTGTCATTGGACACATCGGATAGGATATCAATTATTAATATATATGCCCTCTCATCAAACTGTTCAGTAAAACCCTCAAAAGCAATGATATAGTTTATATATCCTCCTGTCCTCAAAACCAAGCATAATTTTTCATTAGTAAAATTATGCAAAAAATGGTTAATAAGAAAAGTTCTTTAGCAAAACAGTCATAAAAAGCAGCAAGAAACTTCCACTGGAGAACGAACTTTAATGCTGGCAAAACAAACAGAATATTGTTTTCTTAGTGTTCATTCTATTGCAGAGGACAAAGAACACCATTCAGTATCTGTCAGCACTTACAAAGATTTCTAAGCCATATAATCATTAACTACTCCAAAATGGGAGGTCAGTGTTTTCCTACTTTCATTGGAAGGCTTAATCATGCAACTCACTTGCTGAAGCAGCAGTGAAACACTTTGAACTGAACCTTGCAATCTGTGGTAATATAACACCAGCAAAAAGTTCTGACAAGAAAACAAATGAATTACTTGTTATCCACTTTGAACATGTTCTAGGATGAAAATTTTGGATTTTATTACACAACACAGACATCTCCAACATATGATAGATGTGGTCCCTACGACAAAAGAAGATGCAGATCACTGGACGAAGTAGACACAAAAAAATAAAGTGGTCTCAGTATGTTCATAGAGCAATGCATGGTGCTAAGTCAGCCCAGAAGGTGAGTCAGGAAAGTCTAGATTTGAAGTGTATTTTTTAAGGGCTTCCCTTGTAATCTTTAAAATAAAAAGGAGATCCTCTTAAAAGAAAGTATGACTTGTTGTTTATAACAACAAAAACCTGGAAAATACCTGGCAAGAAGAGAAAAGTTAAATTACGGTCTGTCTACAGTTGAGTAATATACATACTTATTATAAATTGTGTTTAAAAAAATACTGATGTGGAGAAAATATTATGAAAAGTTTTTAAAAGGAGGAAAAATCAAATTTATATATGAAATAAGATCAGTTCCATGAGAAAGATATAATTTTGTGTATTAAATAACTATTTTAATTAATATAAAATGCATGGATATAGTTACTATCTAAGCCCCTTCTCTTACGTGATATCTTGTATTCTTAATGACCTTTGTTTGAGTGCCTAAGAGAATGATCTCCATTTATTATAAAAAGTAGTATTAGCTAATGGAAAATATGCAGTATGAAGTCAGATCAAGATATCTCAATTCTTTAACAAACATGATCTAGCAATTCCAACTAGGGGCATAAATATCTCACTTTAAATAATTTGGATTTAAACCTAAATTAAGATATGAAGAAATGAAGTCTCTTTTACTACCCTTCAGTTGTAATTAAATACTACTTGACCTAAACTGGTTTCCTTTCAGGAATAAATAAAATTAACTCTCTGCATCTTCTCAGGGTCTCTAGGATTTAGTATATTAGAGTTAGAATGGACTTTAGATATTAAGATTTTATTTACCATCCTAAATCAGAAATCTTATTCCAAACACTTATTAAACTATATCAATCAAATTTATCAAAGAAATATGACAAAGCATTAATCTATAACATATACAAAGCTCACACAAATTATTAAGGAAACAATAAAATGCTAAAAGATAAATACAAAAAGGGCATAAACACTTCACAGTGGAATGCATGTATATTTCCAGTTAAAAAATGTTCAGCCACCCACTGGGTCTTCATTGAAATAATTTTCTGCTCCTACCACTACTAGAGAAGCTCTTGTCAACTCTCTGATGATGAACAAGTTGCCCAGTATTTCTCTTTGTGCTATTGTTGTCATACATTTTACTTTTTTTTTCATATTTTTCACTTTTTAACTTTTCAAGTAATTTTTATAATAGCTTTATTGAGATATAATTCACTTACCACACAGTTTACCCATTTAAAGTATACAATTTAATGGCTTTTAGTACATTCACAGAGTTGTGTAACCATCATCATAATCAATTTTAGAACACTGCATCAATTCCCCCTCCCCCAAAAGATCCATACCCATTAGTAGTCACTTTCCATTTCCCCCAAACTCCCAGATTCTGGCAATCATTAATCTACTTCCTGACTACAGATTTGTCTGTTCTTTTTTCCCAGCTTCACTGCAGTATAATTGAGAGATTATAAAATTATATGTGTATTTAAGGTATACAATGTTGTTCTAATATACATATACATCATGAAATGTTACCACAATCGAGCTAATTAAAATACCCATCCTCTTACAGTTACCTTTTGTGTGTGTGTGTGTGGGGGAGAACATTTTAGGTCTACTCTCAGTAAATGTCAAGTAATACAATACTATTAACTATGGTCACCACGCTGTATGTATTAGATTTCTAGAACATGTTCACTCTGCATAACTGAAACTTTGTACCCTTTGACAATCATCTCTCCATTTCCCCCACCTCCCAGCCCCTATTTTTGCCTTTCTGTGCCCAGCTTATTTCACTTAGCACAATGTCCTCCAGGTTCATCCATGACATTGCAAATGAGAGAATTTCCTTCATTTTTATGGCTGAATATTCCTGTGTGTGTGTGTGTGTGTGTGTGTGTGTGTGTGTGTGTGTACTCCATTTTAGTTATTTACTCATCCACTGATGGACACTTGAGTTGTTTCTGTATCTTGACTATTGTGATTAGTGCTGCGATGAACATGGGAGTGCAAGTATCTTCTCTTCTGATACTGATTTCTGTCCTTTGAATAAATACCCAGAAGTGGGACTGCTGATCACGTGGTAGTTCCATTTTTAATTTTTTGAGGACATTTCACACTCTTCCATAACTGATGTACCAATTTACAGTCCCAACAACAGTGCACAAGAGTTCCTTTTTCTCCACATTCTTGCCAGCACTCATTATCTTTCGTCTTTCTGATAACAGCCCTAACAGCGTGAGGTAGGCTCTCACTGTGGTTTTAATTTTCATTTCACTGATGAATAGAGGTGTTGAACACCTTTTCATATACCTATTAGCCATTTGTATGACTTCTTTGAGAAATGTCTATTTGCATCTGCCTTTTTAATTGGATTATTTGTTTTCTCACTATGGATTCACCTATTCCAGACATGTCATATAAACAGAATCACACAATATATGGTCTTTTGTAACTGCTTTCTTTCATTTTGCACAATGTTTTCAATGTTTTATCCATGTTGCATTTTACTTTTATATATATTATAAACCCTACACTACATAGTTTTCATTTAAATAATTACCTTTTAATGACCTTTAAATAAGTAAAAACCATATATTTACCCATGCAGTTACCATTTTTGCAGTTTTGTATTCCTTTGTGTAAATCAATATTTCTGCCTGATATCATTTTCCTTGTCTGAAGGACGTGACTTCCTTTCACATTTCTTACAGTGCAGGTTTGCTGCTGATACATTCTTTCAACTTTTGTCTGAAAAAGTCTTTTTCACCTTAGTTTTTGAATGCTGATTTCACTGGGTATAGAATTCTAGGTTGAGAGTTGTGTGTTTTTCCCAGTACTTTAAATACGTTCTCACTTGCATCGTTTCCAAGAAGAAAGCTGTTTACCCTATCTTTGTTCTTCTGAGCCTAGTTTGCCTGTTTTTTTCTGTCTGCTTTGAAGATTTTCTCCTTATAACTGGTTTTCAGCAATTTGATTATGATGTGTCTTTGTGTGGTTTCCTTCATATTTCTTCTGCTGGGCTTCACTGGGCTTTTTGGACCTATGGATTTATTTTCTCAAATTTTTTCCTGATTTCTCATCCCACCACCACTCCTCTCCTTAGGGATTCCATGTACGTATATAGTAGGCCACTTGAAGCTGTCCCACAACTTGCAGCTCTTTTTTTTTTTCTCTCTATGCTTCATTTCAGATATTTCACTATCTTTTCTTCTGCACTATCTAATCAGTGTTTCATCTTAACCAGTGTATCCTTCATCATAGATATTGTAGTTATCATTTCTGTAAGTTCAATTTAGCACTTCTATCTTATCTTCTGCACCTCTACTTAACTTTTTGAACACACAGAACGTTATAACTATTCTAATGTCCTCTACTAATTCTAACATCTGTGTCAGTTCTGAGTTTGTTTCAATTCATTCATGTTTTTCCTCATTACGGGTTGTATTTTCCTACTTCTTTTCAAAAATGTTTAGTAATGTTTAATTGGATGCCAGGTATTGTGGATTGCACCTTGTTGGGATGTTTCTGTATTTCTATTTATATTCTTGAGTTTTGTTCTAAAACACAGTTATGTGGAAACAGTTTGATCCTCTTGGGTCTTGCTTTTAAGATTTGTGAGGTGGTATCTGAGCAGCATTTAGTCTAGGGTTAATTATTTTCCACTACTGAGCAGCATTTAGTCTAGGGTTAATTATATTTCCACTAATGCCCTATGAATCATGAAGTGTTCCAGTCTGGCTGGTGGGAGCAAGCATTCTTCCCAGACCAGTGTAAATGTCAGGTACTGTTCCTTCTAGTTCTCTCAGATTGTTCTTTACCCAGCTTTGGGTCACTTTTCTCACATTCATGTGCTGATCATTCCTCTGTGGAAGACTGGGGGGGGGGGGGGGCCTTCAGAGCTCCGGGTTTCCCTCTGAGGAGCACTCTCCTCTGTTACTCTGTGCTACAAACTCCAATGGCCTTGGTCTCCCCAGAGTCCACCAGGCCCTGGGTGGGTTCCCACTTCCTGAGCTGAAGCTTATAAACTCTCTCAAGACAGTAAGCTGGGCAAATATTGGGGGCTCTCCTCCTTTGTTATCTGTCTCTCAGGGATCAGAATCGTTTGTTGCCAGATAGCTAGTTTATTAAAAACCATTGTTTCAGACACTTCATTTTTTTTTTTACTGTCAGGTGGGAATGTATGCAGGAACGGGTTCATTCAGTAGGCCTGAGTCGCTCAAATCCTGCACATTACCAGAAAAGGACTATTTTCAGAAGTGGCCCTTGACCCACTCCTGGGAACCAAGCTGGGAATGCTCTGATCAGAGTACTTTTATATGCCTAAGGTCTTGGGCCATGCTACACTAACCTGACTAGATAGTTTAAGCTTACAGTGTGATTAATGATGAACATCTGCTTTTTCTCTGGGGGTCTGGTGCTTGAGTAACTGAAGTCAGCCATGTAGCACTATATGCCTCTGTGACTAAGGCCAAATAAAAACTGTGAACACTAAGGCCTGGGTCAGCGCCCCTGGTTGGCAACACTTCACACATGTGGTTACACATTGTGGTTGGGGGAATTAAGCATGTCCCACATAACTCCATTGAGAGAAGACACCTGAATGCTTGTGCCTGGTTTCCTCTGGATTTGACCTATGTTCCTTTTCTCTTTGTTGATTTTAATATATCTTTCATGTAATAAACTGTAATCATGAATATAATAACTTCTGAGTCCTGTGAATACTTCTAGTGAATCAATGAGTCTGAGAGTGGTCTTGGGGACCCCTGACACAAAATGTAAACTCATTCCCTTTTACTCCAACTTGAGCAGAAGTAAAAGTAGAGGCAAGAGTACCATATTTTAACAGTCACTCTCTCCCACACAACTTAACTTTCTAAAGCATCTTGACAAAAAAACATAGATTCTCTAAATGGCAACAAAGTGATTTCTCCACTCATATATTCAACTAAGTGTCAGCCAGTAAGATGTATTTAGAAGTGTGGGTCTTTTAGGAAGTCTCATTAAAGGGAGGGGTGCACCCTTCTTTTCCCCTTCCTCCATCCTTTTGGAGCTCAAACTTCCAAACTGAACAATGAGGTGGACTTGAGGATATCAGAGTGTAAAGACAGAAGCCTGCTGACAAGAAAAAGGTGCTGTATGCCCTCCACTATGTATCTCTGGGATGCTTTACATGAGGAAGAAATAAATCACTGTCTTGTTTAAGACACTTTTATTAATTTTTTCTATAATATGCCCCATAAACTGGTTCTTACAGTGCCCGAGGTGATTCTGGTGGCCAACTAGGTATGGGAAGCACTGATAGTCCCATCAACAAGCAAACTATTTGGAGCCAGAATATATATAAACATCAAAATGAAAGCATTTGGCTTATGTACTTAAAAGAAAAATGGGAAATCACATCAGCATAAGTTAATATTTTTCTTGAAAACCCATCACCATGTCAAAAATCCTAAACCAAAAATTACTCATTTCAAAAAATGATCAATGGAAACTTTGTTGTGCCAGCACAGAAAAAAAAAAAAAAAGATTCATTTTAATCTCCATTGATTGACTGCTAATAGGTTTCTCCATTTTAACTGACATGAATTTTTTACAATATGGCACGATGATGTGAATAAAAATTTACCCAATGTTCATTCGTACACTGTTTTCTGGAAACCTTCCATAACCATCCTTTGCGCACTCCCTGCCTTCAATCCACTCGAACCAAGCTATGTTAAACCCAACTTACCAGGCTGTGGTAGATTACACACTCTGTACTCCCAAGATACACTATCTCTATCAATATTTTCGGACTTAATTTCAGGATTTATTCTCACCCTAATATATATTTCAAACAAGAAGACAGCTTAACTCCTCTTTCTCAAAATTTTATAACGTTTCTTCTTTGTAGAAATACTTAGGCACATTTTTCTAATGTTCTTACATTGGATGACTGTTTATAATAGCTGATGTTAAATCGGAGCTTTCAGTACACAAGGCACCATTCTAAGTGTTTTTCAAGTTGATCCTATGATGCCATTACTATTGCCAGTTTATAGATGAGGAAACAAAATCACAAGGAGGTGAAGTAACTTGCCCAGAAAGTGGCAAAGTGTCTTCAGATTCTATACTGTTAATCACTACTCTACTTCCTCCATGGGCAGCAATAATATTAGCTTCGTATTTACTTTTAATGTATGTAACTCAAAGAATGCAGTATATTCATTGTAAATAATGAAATGAGTTTTGTATTAGGACATATAACAATGTAAACAAGACATGAATAAGTCAGACTTAAAGAAAAATCTATTATCTGTCTGTTAGCCACAGCACCTAACAAACTAACTGGTATACATTGATTACCTGTTTCGAGGTTAAATGAAAAGAAAGAGGCAAATCTTAGAAATATTGTTAAGGAAACTCTGGAAGGAGGTGATGACAATGAATGCAAGCTGTAAGAGACAGAAAAATAAGTGTATCTCCCATGTCAAGAATCTGTGATTATAAGAGAAAGTGTAACCACAGAAAATAAAAATTGAGATACAGAACTGGCTTAGGAAAAAGTGTTCAATTCTTTTTGACACATCACTTGAGTACTGGTGTTATCTTACAAATGACACATAGACTAAAAAAACTGACAGTGAAATACAGCATGTTACCAGTGCCTTTCAATTGTTGAATTTGAATTAGTCCAGACATCTTATCTGAAAAGCTAAGATCTTTCCTTAATTGTGAAGAAATCACAGATGCTCTGGTACCAAAAATACAATTTACAACTTAGAAATGCCAAGTAACACTACTTCCATTATAATAGAAATTATATGCTTAACACTTTCAGTTTATAAAATTTTTTACATATATTATTAGATCATGTGTTCCAATTGAAATCTGCACTGTAAAAAAAAAAAGTCTACTTATGTGCCTGTCTGCCCAACGAGACTTGAGCATATCGACTATAATGACTGGCTATGACTCATCTCTATCTTCAGTACCTTGTATAGGTATAACATAAATGAGGCTCACAATGAATTGAATTGCACCTCCTTAGAGTGTTAGAGCTGTAAGGGACCTCCATTTACAGATGAACCTAGGAAGGTGAAAGGAAAACCCAAGTTAAAGGCAGTCAAGATTAGGACCAAGTCTCCTGATTCCATTACTTTACCATATTCATATAAAAATATTACTACAAAGAAGCTACAAAATATTTTGAGTTATCCACTATTTTACATTGCCTCTGAGCACACTTCTGACTGGAAGTATATATAAAAGCAGAAACGGAGCAACAATCAAGAGATGTATAAATAATAAGACCAGAGAGAGGCATAATAGGTCAGAAGTTCAGTGTTTCAGATTTTTTGGATAAAACTAGGCTTCTTTTGTTTCCACAGGAAAGATCACATGATCCCCATATTTAAAATAATTCTTTAAGCATTAAAAGTTTTCCATTGCCACTGAAATACTATTCATCTCAAGATGAGTAAATTATCACTGTCACTTTCAATACAAAGCTTCTTGCACTTCAGCTGTCATTTTACAGATTCATAACTGAAAATAAATTTTAAGCAGAGTTACATTGCTGTGTAATGAGTAATAATTTTATCAAATTGGTAGCATTCAGCTTCTAGTGAGATTTATTTTAGTCATAGAATATTTAGTAAAAAGAGCATACAAACAGAACCATTTACCTTTTAAGACTTTTCTAAAATGGGGCATACTACCAGGAAACAATCAGCTATTACTCTCTATTTCAATCTAAATAACTGTAGTAACTTCCAGGTGTTTGATAAAAGGCAATTCCATCACTGTATAGGTCCACATACTTTCTATAAGCCTTCCTGGCATTTAAACTTATTCAAAGGTATAAACATTTTCCTCAAAAATGATGGATATTAACTTGTAATTAAGGTTATTATGTTGGCATAGAGGAGTATTTGACTTAATGGAAGACTCTCTGTGATGGAAATTAACAAGATTGCTACATAATTACATAACAGAATTAATTGTGAGCAACATTTGTGCTATTTACACACTTGTTAAGATTTAAGGAAGCAAAGTCTGGATGATTAATACATCTCGTAGTACTTACTATGCAGTGAAATAAAAACTTGAAGTAGTAGAAATGATCTGTTTAACATTATCAGAGAATGAGATATCTTAGACTTCTTTTGCTTTTTTTTTTACATTGAACATAATAATTTTTATTGGAAAAGGTAAGAAAATTTTAAATACAATGAAATTTAACCCTCCTAAAAATACAGGTTATGGAACTGAAGCATTTGATAACTTTTAAGTATATTTAAAAAATGGTGTTTCTCACAATTCATGAATCAGTTCCAAAGTAGAGCTTCTGCCATAACCAGAATCTTGAAACAGGCAAAACATACTAGACTAGCAAAGCAATATCTAATATGAGCAAGGCTGTAGAAATGTCCCGTGTTATTACATTAATTCTATTATTAACATAGCAATATCTTTAGGTTCACTAATATCTTTCTAAAATTATTCCTTGGAAAACTTTTCTTGGAACTATCTTACATTTCACTGTTTTTCACTTTCTAGCCCACTATTTGGTAATTTAAATTAGTTTCAACTCTACTAGAGGAACCTAGAGAACCAAATATTTAAGTGTTTTAAAATCTTAACCTTTAGGTGATCTTTTAAAAAACTGTACTTTTCCAAAACTGCTAGGCAAATAGCCAAAGATAAAAGAAAAATGTCCAAAAATGTGATAGATGAATCATACATGGGTTAATTAAAAGCAGGAACAGCTAAAAGTGTTGCCTCTGGAAAAGGAATGGAGAGAAGATGGAGAGAGCTGCAGAGAAGTCAGTGTTGTCGGAGCTGGACCCAGCTGCAGCAGGTACTGGAGAGCCTACAGTTAACATTTTTTCCCAACTTCATGTTTTTAGGGTGTAAAACCTGCTGTGGAGGATGTATCTACCCCCTGGTAATCAGCAAACACTACAAATCATAGCTTCCCTGCTCCCCGTCCCCCTTTGTCCACTCTCAATCAGTTGTTTACCAGCCTATCACTGGGAGGAATAATAAAGAGCACCACTGATTTCCTGAAAAGCTTTTCTTTATTTTTTATTTTTATTTTGTCCATTTGTTACACTAATTAAATTACATTTAAAGATGCCTTTATTAAAACAATGGGATAATTCAGAGATTATTCCACAGGATTCACTGGGCAGCAAGGTAATCATAACATTTCAGTGACAGTACCTTAATAACATGGAAAGAACTCAAAGTTCCATATTAATCCAAAGTAGTTCCCATGGATATTAAAAGGCACTGGCGAGCTTGAGTAATAGCATGAGCATTTGCATAACTAGCCAATGTAATTTAATATCCCCAGAAAAGTTGACTCAAAGAATAAAAGTTATCAAACCCAAAGGTTATATTTTTAAACCATAGGTTTATATGGAGGTATACTATTTTAAAATTGAGAAATGAAGTATTTACATAGACTCCTGATTTATTTCATTTTCAGATTAACTGAGAACTAGACAAATTGCTTTGTTTTGAACATTGTAGAGCAAATTACAATTACACAATATGCAACTCTAAGTATTTGCCATTGTAGCATAATTAATTCAAAATTGTATTAGTACTAAAGATGCAAAAGAGGCAATGGTTAGGCTTATATAAATTAACCACAGATCACAGCCTTGTAATGATTTTTTTCTAATTCTCAGATGTGAACTGATTGTCTTGACAGTGGCATCATCACTGTTATAAAGTAGAATTGCAAAAGAATAATGTCCTTCAGTCAAGGGATCCAGTGAATGTTTTATAACAAATGTCTAAATGTATAGAAACTAAAGAAAAATATATATATAGAATCCCAAGGCCAATTCCAGTTCTGCAGTCCATTTTGCCTATTTTTCCTAATTTCTCCAACAATTAAAGACTGTGTCCTGTCAGAGATCAACATAGCCTGGCAAAGGGCAAAACTGGTCAGTTGACACCATGTTGAAAAGTGATTGATGAAACCTCATCAGCTCCCCTCCACTGCAACCATCTGGACTGTGGATTAGAAGCCATTCATACCTTGTTTCATTTACACATGTGAAGGACTCCTTGAAGAACTGAATATAAAACATCTTATTGAGAAATTTTGTGAATGCATACAGTGGGAAAAAATGAGGTAACATTTGAAGGACTTCCCACTCTTGTACTTCTTTTACTCCTCATTTTCATGTCATGTATTTTAATGTCTGAATAAAGAGCAATGTAAAACTGGGCTCAAATTCATAGATTTTAGTTTCCAGTTCACTACTGACTTTAGTCGAACCATTTAACCTTTCTATGCCCTTGGTTTTATCATTTCTGAAACTAATATATCTTTGTAAGGCTGGAAATATGTTTTTAAGTAAGGCAGGGAGGAAAAAAGTGCTGTGAGTACACAGACCCACATTCACCCTTCTTAACTCTAACACTGCCAGCTCCTGTACTTACACCTGTCTTACACTTGATCCATTTAAGCCAGGGGAGCCCTCCTCTACCTGTCCCTAGAAACAGACACCTAACTCATTTTTGGCCCCTGAATTACAGGAGATTGGAGTGAAGGTGGGAGAAGATTGTAACACAACTTACATGAATCTCTTTATTATCATTTATTTAATAAAATGAAAATAGTGTAGAGCTAAATCACCAAGCTGCATGAATGTGGATTTATAACATGCATACTTTAATTCTAACACCATAATTCTGAACCATCACACCCAAGCACTTTTCACCTTCTGTCCTGATTTATACTTATTTGTCAATTTGCTTCAAATTCCATTCTGATGTCATAAGCTCATTGAGGGGAGACGCATTTATCTTTTTAGCCAGTTCCCACATGGTACTTAATGTAGAGCTTAGGATATAGCAGATACTAAACAATTACTTATAAAACTGAATGAAGGTATATACCTTGCTGGTAACTTTAGCTTTGGAAAAATACATATTTAATTTTTAGTGTAGATTTTAGAATGTATCTACTTGGTTCTTTATCATATTTGATAATAAACATATTTTCCCCTCATACAAGGACTGTACATGTCTGTAAGTTAAAGAACTTCATGACAATATCAGCTTCCAGATGCATTTGTTCTTAATTCATTTGTTCCAATCAATAATAGTATGAGGCAGACAGGACAATGACCATGATCTCTACTTTATAGATACAGAAATTAGCTTAATTTGACAAAGCTATACAGTGGCAGAACTAGGACTTTATTTTATTTAGGGTTCTCTAAAATATATTATGATATTTAACCCTAATTACTTCCTTAAACTATGAATGTGAATTTAATAAAGATCTTCTCTTTTACAAACTTTAGCTATCTCTACTTCCAAAATCTCATCCTTCCTTCCCTTGCTTCCTTCCACAAATATCCCAGCTTTTTTGCAATTCATATTAAAATCTGTATTCATCTGCTAGGGTTGCCATTAAAAAATACCACAAACTGGGTGGCTTAAAACAACAGGCTCACAGTTCTAAGGCCTATAAGTCTGAAATTAAAGTGTCAACTGGCCATATTTCCTCGGAAACCTGTAGGTTGTCTCTTGGACGCTCTGGTGTTTGCAGACAATCCTCTGCATTCCTAGGCTTGTAGATGCATCACTCCAATCCCGGCCTCCGTAGTCATATGGCCATCTTTCCTCATGTATCTTCACATCATCTTTCCTCTGTATTCTCCTCCTTATAACTCTGCGTTCCTGTCATCTACCAACCCCTTGGTCACCACACCACCCTCTGCCCAAATTCAGTGAAAATTTAACATCGAGTTATTCTTTCCATACCCTCCATTCTTTTCAGCAGTCCAAGTGACTTCAACAGCCACTTAGATCATCCAGCATCTGCCTCTTACTCAACAGTCTCACCAACAATTTTTTTTTCTTCCACATCATTTCAGCCACCATCTCCCTTAGCCTTGTTATTAATTATTGCACCACCTCCAAAAGCTTTATTTCAAACACAACACTCTAATCTTCACCTCTTATACTCTTCCCTCTTACAAAAATCCTTTGACCTTATTGAGACTGCCAATCCATTGAGTGCACGCCTGGTATTCTGACTTCCCTCATCTTCAAAACACCCTTAACTCCCTTCCCCTCTCTCACATCCACTTCATTGCCCAGGCAAATCTGAACCCAATTAAGCCCTTTAACTACTTTCTCTAGCTACCCAAGCAGCTAAAAGTGGCTAGAGAATTCCCAGTTATGTTCACTGTTCTCATGTTAAATTTTTGAGAAATTTCAAATGGAAAACAAACACTAACAATCCTACTGTACTTTCTTATTGTTTTCATTCTCCCACTTTGCAGAAAATCTATTCATACTTTCATCTGTTCTTCAAATCTATATTTCATTTTCCTCTTAGCCTCAGTTAACGATATTGCCTCATACGCTTATTGAGAAAATAAAAACCATCAGATGAGAACTCTCTCAATTTCCCACCACCCAATATACCACCTCTCTACCTTTTTTTCTACTCTAATGCTTATATTATCAATCCTATTCCCTCTCACCAAAAGAATCCTGTCATACATGTAATTATCCCTCCTATGTATTCAACACTGGTGTCTCTTTCCACTGGATCTCTTCCATTAACATGTGTATATGCTCTTTTATCCCCTTCCAGCTACTTCCCCATTTCCATGTTCCTCTTTACAGCAGAATTTTTCCCCAGAGTTTTCACTTATCATACTGTCACTTCCTTATATTCCGTTCTCTTCTCAGTCCACTCTTATTGGCTCCTTTCTCCAAGCTAGCTTTGTCAAGCTCACAATTTCTCCATGTTAACAAACTAAAGAATCTTTATGCCCTCATCTTACCCTCTCAACAGCAATAAAGAGCTGA
>NW_006789439.1:63778-66776 GCF_000442215.2 Lipotes vexillifer | reverse complement strand
TCCTTCCTCTTCCCCTAGTCTCTGTGATACCAGAGACTCCTCAGCCCCTTGTCTAGCTCCACTGTCTCTAAGTGGTCTTAGCCCCATAATTTTCCAATATCCATCTCCACTAGGACTGCTTCACTGATCTTCAGATGTTTATTTCCAGCTGCCTATCTGATATCTTCACTTTGATATCAAATAGGGATTTCAACTTAATGCCATTACATACAACACCTGTATTTCCCTCACACCGGTTACTTCTTTTTGCTCTTCAAACTAAGTTCTATCCTCTTTGATTTGCTTTCTTTTTTAACTCAAAAGCCATGGCAGACTTCTGGTCTTTCAGGTTTGAGTTCAAAAGTCACCTCCATTAAGGAAGCCTGCTCTGACTGCTACATATAAAGAAGGCTCTACTAGTCATTCTGCATCATTTTATTCTGGTTTACTTTTACCAAAACTCATCATACTGTCTAAAACTACCATACATTTTAAGGTTTTTTTTACTGTCTATTACTCGCCTACTGTAATGCAATTTTATTGAAAGCAGAAATCTTTCTGGTCTTGTTTGCAGATGTGTTTCTGAAATCTAGACCAGTGCTTAGCACATAGTAAGAAATTTATAAATATTTTTAAATGGAAAAAACAAAAAAAAGATTTCTGTGTTTTTAAAATATCAAAACAACATATTTTCAGAGACACAAAGTCCACTGGAGTCAAAACAATAATTAGTAGCCATTATTAATATTTTAACAGCTGACATTAATTACACAGTTGCTATGCATTAGAACTATTAAAAATATGTAGTACAGAATATGCACTATTTCCTTCAACCATACAACAATCTTATGATATAGGTACTATTACTGCCCCGATTTTTCAGGCAAGGAAACAAGGTCAAAAACTACTAAGTGGCAGAGCTAGGATACAAACACTAGCACTCTCATTCCAGAGCCTATACTCTTAATCACTAATCCATGTTACCCTTTCATTACAATTAAAAGAAATAATAATGATCCATTACATATTACCAATAAATATTTTAATAGGTTAAGTCTACTGATCTATTGCCATTTCTGAATTTATCTGAGGGTAGTTTTAGTGGATGGTATGTTTCCAAAATAGCATTAGTTTTGTTCTGATTTTGTAATTCACTAGCACTTAATTTTCTTAAAATCGGTGATATTTCTACTGTTCTTATTTGTATCTCTTATTTTATTATTACATTAAAATTTTGTTAACATAATTTATTTAAAAGAAAATGCAAACTATTTTAAAATGTGGAAAAATGTTCAAACTTACAATATTCAAATAAATGCA
Source organism: Lipotes vexillifer (assembly GCF_000442215.2). Taxonomy (NCBI): domain Eukaryota; kingdom Metazoa; phylum Chordata; class Mammalia; order Artiodactyla; family Lipotidae; genus Lipotes; species Lipotes vexillifer. The sequence goes on along the minus strand of NW_006789439.1, from coordinate 65,477 downwards.
AATTGAACTAATCAGACAGGAGTTTTCATCAAATTGTTTATTTAAAAATTAAAAATCAATATTAGGGATTCCCTGGTGGCACAGTGGTTGAGAGTCTGCCTGCCGATGCAGGGGACACGGGCTCGTGCCCCGGTCTGGGATGATCCCATATGCCGCGGAGCGGCTGGGCCTGTTAGCCATGGTCGCTGAGCCTGCGCGTCCGGAGCCTGTGCTCCACAACGGGAGACACCACAACAGCGAGAGGCCCGTGTACCGCAAAAAAAATAAAAATTAAAAATAAAATAAATATTAACCTTCAAGGGTATCATTTCATACATATTCATACATTGACAGCAGCCATATGAATTTGTACAACTCAAAAATCTTTCAAATCCTTAAAACAGTCATTCCTGCAGTGGATAATTTCTCTTCTAGAATCCTTTCGTGATAATGTGATCTTAAACATGTATAAAAATATTTTAAAGTTTTGTTTATTACTGTCTAGTTTTGGCGTGAAGGGGTGTGGGCAGTAATATTCATGAACATATGAAAATTTTCTTCTACAAATGTTTTTATCTCTTTCAAAAAATATACAGGCTTAAGCATACCAATGTTCAGAGTTCAGGCTGCAAGTAAATTTTAGCTTTAAAATGAAGCATGAATCATTCTGGGTCTTCCCTAGCGGTCCAATGGTTAAGACTCCATGCTTCCAATGCAGGGGGTACAGGTTGGATCTCTGGTCGGGGAATTAAGATCCCACATGCCACGAGGCACAGCCAAAAGATTTAAAAAATTGAAAAATAAAAATAAAGAAAATGTTTTTTCAAAAGTTATTTTGGTTAACATATCTAAGACAAAAAGAAAAGTTTTGCTTTATTAAATTTGTCATGTGAGAAAAGTGTGTTGAGGCAAAAGTAGTTACACTAACTGCCCCCTTCCTCTTCCTAAGTATTATGAGGAAAAGAAAAAGGAAAAAATTGCAAACATACATGTGCTTGTGTGTACACACACACACTACTCATTCTTCTGATGTAAAGACCTAAGGTGAAAGAATCCTTTGACAATCTGGCCTGACAGAGTGATTTTGAAGGTGGGGTTACAATGTAAAAGTTTCCATCCTTGGTCACATGTTGGGACATCTGCAGTTGGTGTTACACTTATTCATTTGCAATCACATCCTGAGATTTATTCATTCAAGATAACAACTTGAATCCCAACCTTACTCATCCTGTTCTCCCAGGGCAGAAAAAATAAGGAACCATCATCAGGCAGTAAAGCCACAATCTAGAAATAAGCATCAGATCAGGACTGAATGCAAATCAAGTCATATCCACATCAAAGGAAAGGACATCCAGACACCTGAGTGTTCCATAGCCTTGTGTCAGTGGTGGGAGGATGAGGCAAATGGGTGATTGGTTCCAATTCCATTTTGTCCTTTCTGTCTTTGTACCCAATAATGAGACACTTTTCCATTTAAAAAATACTTTTTAAAGATGCTTAATTCATTTGAATCATTGTAGGTTAGAAGGGCAGAACTGAAATGCACTACAAATCATTAAAGCCACCCTCTCAAGTATATTTACAACATTTTAAGAATTTTGTTGAAGCATTATTTTTAATAACCACACTAAAAACAAATGTCTGATAATAAATGTTTTCAATAAACTTTGGTATCTCCACTCCCAGAGAATCATGCTGCCTTTTAAAAAGTTAGTAAGAA
>NW_006789439.1:37522-63768 GCF_000442215.2 Lipotes vexillifer | reverse complement strand
AGGGAAATACTTCTGACAGGATAGAAAAGCAAAAATAAAATTATATATGATAACTTCTCTTTTTTGTGTGTGTATGTATTATAGATTTTTGGTCTGTGGTTAATATGAGGTTTATATATATATATATATATATATATATATATATATGATTAAGTTGCTGATCTCTTAACTTCAAATGCATTTTAATGACCCTGCATTTTTACTCCCCACACCCTCACTACTACTGTTTTTGACATCATATTTTACACTTTTTGTTTTGTGTATCCTACTGCAGATATAGATGATTTTACTACTTTTGCCTTTTAACCTTCTTATTAGCTTTGTATGTGGTGGACTTGCCTTCCCCAATGAGCTTTTTCCTTTCATAATTTTCATGTTTCTAATTTTGGCCTTTTCTTATTCCCTTAGAGAACTCTCTTTTAGGCTTCTTGTAAAGCTGGTTTGGTGGTGCCGAACCCTTTTTCCTTTGCTTGTCTGTAAAAACTTTTGATTTCTCCATCAAATCTGAATGAAAGCCTTGCTGGGTAGAGTATTCTTGGTTGTAGGTTTTCCACTTCATCACTTTAAATATATTATGACTGCAGAGTTTCTGCAGAAAAGTTAGTTGATAGCCTATGGGAGTTCCCTTCTACATAACTCGTTGCTTTTTCCTCGTTGCTTTTAATATTCTCTATCTTTAATTTTTGCCATTTTAATTACAGTGTGTCTTCGTGTGGTCCTCTTTGGGTTGATCCTATTTGGGACTCTCTGTGATTCCTGGACCTGGATGTCTGTTTACTCTCCCAGGCTAGGGAAGTTTTCACCTATGATACCTTCAAACATGTTCTCTTCCCTTTCTCTCTTCTTCCGGGACCACTATAATGGGAATGTCAGTGAGCTTGATGTTGTCCTAGAGGTCTCTTAAACTGTCCTCATTTCTTTTCATTCTTTTTTTTCTGTTCAGCTTCAGTGACTTCCACTACTCTGTCTTCCAGCTCACTGATTTGTTCCTCTGTATCATTTCATTTACTGTTGATTCCTTCTAGTGTACTTTTCATTTCAATTATTGTATTCTTCACCTCTATTTTGTTCCTCTTTATATTTTCTAACTCTTTGTTATAAACTTCTGACTTCTCACTTTGTTCATCCATTCTTCTCTCAAGTTCTCTGATCATCTTCACAATCATTCCTTTGAACTCTTTATCTGGAAGACTGTCTACCTCTTCACTTAGATTTTCTTCTGCAGTTTTACGTTGCTCCTTTGTTTGGAACATGTTCCTCTGTCACCTCACTTTGCCTAAGTTGCTGTATTTATTTCTATGTATCTGGTAGGTTGGTTATGTTTCCTGACCTGGGAAAAGTGGCCTTCTGTAGGAGATGCCTTATGCATCCCAGCAGTATACTCCCCTCTGATCACCAGAGCTATATGCATTAGTGGTGCCTCTATGAAGGCTGCATGGGCACTTCTGTTGTGGCAGGCTGACTACTGTGGATGGCCTGGTAGGTGCGGCCAGCCCTTCGTCCAGTTGGTTCCCAGGCCTTGCCTTGTGCAGAGGCTGCTGGCTACTGGTTGGCAGCATTGGGTCACAAGATAGCTGGCTGTGGAACCCCAGGGGGTCCTGGGACTAGTACTGGCCCAGTACGCAGAGCTGGGCTCTGGAGTGGGTGGATGAAATGCTAAGGTTCCTGGATCTAGTGTCAGTCTGCTTATTTGTGGTGCCAGCTCCTGACACAGCAGGCTGTGGGTTTCTGGGTGTCCCAGACCTGGTGCTGGTGTGCTGGTGAGTGAAGCTGGAAATCAGGGCAGCTGGCTGAGGAGTCCAAGATAGCTCAGAACTGATATTGGCCTGCTGGTGGGTGGGGCCAGGGTTGGCAGGGCCTGAGGCTTGTGCTGGACACTGGCAGGTGGGTCCAGGACCCATGGGGTCCCAGGGCTAGTGCCAGCTCACCGTTGGGCAGAGCCAAGTCCCAGGGTCTCTAACTGCAGGGCCCCAGGGTGTCCCAAGGCTTGTGTTAACCCACTGGTGAGTGGCCAACCCTGGGGTGGCTGGCCGAGGGGCCCAAGGTTTCTTGGAGCTGGTGTTAGCCTGCTGGTAGGAGGGCTCAGGGCCCACTGGGTCCCAGTGCTGGTGGTGGCCTACCAGTAAGTGAGCTGGGTCCTGCCACGGCAGGCTGCCAGGTGCAACTGATCTGGGACTGATGTCCACATACTGGTGGGTGGGGTGGGACCCAGGGGGTTCTGGAACTAGTATGTGTCCAGTAAAGAGCTGGGAAAGAGCTGGGTCCTTGAGTCTCTGGTTGAAGGGCGCTGGGGTGTGCCACTTCTAGTGCCTGCTCCCTGGTGTGTGGCATCAAGTCTTAGGCCCTCTGATGGACAGGGCCATGCCCAGGAGAGGCTGTGGGTTCATGGGGTCTTAAGGCAGCCTGCCTGCTGGTGGGTGGGGCCATGCGCGCACGTGTTTGTGTGAGTGCGTGCATGTGTATAATGGAATATTACTCAGCCAAAACAGAGAATGAAATTTTGCCAATTTTTCCATTTGCAACAACATGGATGGACCTTGAGGGTATCATGCTTAGTGAAATAACTCAGACAGAGAAAGACAAGTACTGTATGTTATCACTTACATGTGGAATCAAAAAATAAAATAGGGGCTTCCCTGGTGGCGCAGTGCTTGAGAGTCCGCCTGCCGATGCAGGAGACGCGGGTTCGTGCCCCGTTTCGGGAAGATCCCACATGCCGCGGAGCGGCTGGGCCCGTGAGCCATGGCCACTGAGCCTGCGCGTCCGGAGCCTGTGCTCTGCAAATGGGAGAGGCCACGACAGTGAGAGGCCCGCATAACGCAAGAAAAAAATAAAATAAAATAAAATAAAATAAAATAAAATAAAATAAAACACAGCAAATGAATGAAAATAACAAAAAAAGAAACAACTCACTGATACAGAGAACTAGTGGTTACCAGTAGGGAGAAGGAATCAGAAAGGGGCAAGATAAGGGTAGGGGATTAAGAGATACAAAATACTATGTGTAAAATAAATAAGCTAAAGGTTATATTGTACAGCACAGGGAATATAGCCAATATTTTATAATAACTTTAAATGGAGTATACTCTATAAAAATTTTGAATCACTACATTATACACCTGAAACTAATATTGTAAATCAACTATACCCAAATGAATATTATATGTGATTAATCTATTTAGGGAAAAAAACCTCATGTATAGGAAAATACTAAATTACTATCAGCATGACTGTTTCATGTGGTATGACTGTATGTTTGGGATCTTCTTTTCACTTTATTTTGCATACTTTAAATCTTCTGTAATGATCATGAAAAATAATTAAGTTAGAGAAATTTTTAAAAATTAATGGAAGTTAACCCCCAATAAACAGTATTTTGCTGTGAATGTTGTTGCGCTTTAATCCTAGGGATCTGTGAAGAGAACTGAATGACTTTTTCTTCTTTGAATTACCAAGGATTTCAAACTTTTCACCAGCACTCCCCAAAATCTGTCATGGAAGAACATTTGGAAGAAGATTCTCAAAGCTTTGAGGACACTGTGGTGCAAAGAGTCAGAGAAAGGTAACTTGAATTTCTGTGGGCCTGGGGATCCACTATCTGTACTCTAGTTTCCATTGACAGTTATCAATCAAAAAGCACACTGGAGAAACTGATTCCTTTTTGGAATCTCTGGTCTTAATTCCTAGTTAAATACAGCATCACTCTACAGACACAAAAAAAATACGAATTTATTAACTCCAGATCACCCTCACAGAACTCCAGCCATATAAAGAAGATCGGACTTTTTCTGTGTGCTCAGGAGAGATTTAGACTTAACTCATTCATTTGATTAAAAAAGAAAAGGAAGCAGGCAAGCATGAAGAAAGTTTAAAAATCAGGTGCATAAGTATATCAAATCCTTATAGCTGGTATAAATGGTGCACTTAATCCTACCTAGCATGTAAAATACAGTAGCTCTACACCACTACCTTGCATTTCCTTAATATAATCACCCAGCAGGTCACGTTTCCAAACGATTTCACCATTGCCATACTGTATCACAAACCATCTGTAAAAGACTGATCAATAGCACACTCATTGAGGAATCAGCAAACTCTTCACAGTGGTTGAATAATTTCCACAAGGTCAGACAGCAATGGATCTCACTTATGGAGCAAAACCCAGGCTTGGCCCCTATCCCAGGATACTTATTTTAATTAACATATAGTAAATACACATTATCTTCTATTGTTTTGCTGAAGATTTCCTCATGGCCTTTAATTAAACATACTAACATTTCTAAAGTTTTAACATGCTACTATGGTCAATTTTTAATATCATTCAAAGGATTCCACAAAGACTAAACAAACAGATCTACTTAGATGAGTCAATCTTGAGTAAGTAAAACAAGTTGAAAACTGGAGGATGAAGTTTTGGGAGAGAGGTGAAGGTGGGGAAGGGCATGGGGAGGATCAGCAGAGAGTGGAAGGTAATAAAATATTGGGGGTAGGGAGAAGTACAGTCAGGCTCCATCCTTGAGCACCATCTGTATAAATCAGGCCTGGAGTTGACATGTAATTTTGTGTGGGTCCCCTGAGAAGTGGCCCTCAGGGCTTCATTATTGATGAAGAGATTTTTCTTCAAAGTGGCCTAGCCAGGAGTGCCTCAAGGGGACATTCATAAGCACTCATAATATCAATTTCCAAGCACCTGGGAGGTAGGGACACAGATTGTCTCTTTAATTATTATGATAGAGGTAGAAGATAGTGAGAATGCTATTACACAACCAAGCTGAAATCCTCAAAGAAATTAAATTACCATAACCTAGTATAAAAAGTTTATTATCTGAGTCATCCTTTAGTAAGGGCACACTTTACCTTTTCCTGGTGCAAAATAGGTTGATCTCCAATTCCCTCCTTCCTAGGAATTAAAAAAGTTATAAATACAAATATAGTGTGTGCAGGGATGCTTAGAAGTCTGGAAAGAAACTTTCTTTGAAGCTAATATGCTCACTTAGAGAAACTATAAGTTTAGTCCAGTTTACACAAAGAGATATGCAGTTGGACAACTTTTTCTTAAAATAATTGTATAGGGGTTTCTTTTCAGAAAAGGATAACACCAATCCCTTCTACATATCATTGAGAATGCCAAGAAATCATTTTCACCAATGCTTGGGCCTGATCTAGTCACAAAAACACTCAGAAAAACACCAAAAAAATCAATCCACATGCACACTGCAGTAAAACAGCAAGGGTTAGGAGGGTACGGGAACAGTCAATGCTGAATCTGAATCTTATTCCCCAGAGATTTAGATGTGGATAATCCTATATAGACAAAGCCTGTGCCACATACTTCCTTTGAATCTCCTGCAGCTTACACTAGAGGGTTGGTAATACAGTGGGTATTAAAAATATTTTTTAAATAGAAATAAAACTCAAAATGAAGAGGGTCTCTTTAATTTGACCTGAATTTTAAAAACTCCCCCATCTCACTGGTAATACTGACCAAAAGAATTCAGGAATTTTCTCATAAGTCATGTCTGCAAAATTTTTTCATCTGTAATAAGCCTCACTCATAATTCCTTTAACTTCATTAACTCTCCCTTTCTTCACATATTTTAACAGCTTTTGATACCACTAGTTAATTCTTGGAGTTGAACAACATTCTAGCCAAATGACATTTACATAACACAGATGATATATGCAATAATAATATTTACAATAACTACTACCACTCAAAAAGCACACATTTTAAGTGACAGATGCTGTCTAAGGCATTATATGTACATGACTCCAATTAATCCTTATTTATTAAATAAAATTAAATTAAATTAAAGTTAATAAATTAAATCCTTAATTTATTGCATGAAATAAATTAAGATTAAAACCAACTGACAGAGGAAGAAATGATTGATAGTCCAGGAAACAACTTGACCACAATCACACAAATAAAAAAAATAACAGTGGCAGGATTTGAACCCAGGACCGTTTTAACACAATTTTTGTTTGTTTTGGTTTATTTTTCAAACTAACCATGAAATGAAGCTTGATTTTGTGAAATACAAAATAAAAATTTTTATACAAAAATAATGAGTTCCTAACATCAATATATAGATAAGTGTGGTGAAGAGTCTGAAAGAAGTTATATGTTGAGTTAAATACAGATGTTTCTTATCTACTAGTATAACATTTTAATTAAAAGCAATGGAAGCAGTAATAATTATAAACCACAGGAAAGACATAATCCTATTAAGAGTTATCAGTAGTATAATTGGCTCCAGGATATCTGTGAACACCCACATTATTGATGTTTGAGGCCAAAAAATACCTTCTGTCTTAACATGGAGGATTAAGAGCAAATGAAGTCCAGAAGGCAAACATGTCACATTTAAATATCAAAATCCTGATTACAGATAAATTTATAACCTTAGAATGCCTTATTAAATACTTTTTAAAAGTCAGGATATGAATGACACAGAACTTTCCTTACAGTTTTAAGGACTGAAGATTTCTTCCTCCTATATATCATTGTGTCCATTTAGCTAAGAGGCAGAAAAGCAAATTGGCCAATTCTACTTTTCAATCTCTTTGGCCACACTGAAGCCTAGACTATATCAAATCTCTTACAGTTCCTTTGTCACATTATTTCATGATGATTTTTTTTTAGTCTCATTGTCTTCAATTTTAGTGTTTCTAATTTTGTGACTTAACTTTATGCTAATTACTAGAATTCTCCCACAGTGACCACACATGTTTACCTTATTGGAAGGTCTATTTTTCAGCTCTTGTGTTGTTGCTTGTTTATATACAGAGTTTGGTAAAATGCTGTATTCCCACAGTTTAGGAAAGATATGATTGCTTAATGATCATCCAGTTATCTCAGCATTCTGACTAGAGATCTTCTTGGTATTCTTACTAATTCCTTACTGTAAATGTAGAGCTTTCCAAAACTGGGTTTTCCTTCTAGAATGTAAGAAAGGAGACTATTGAATTTTAGCACATTTTAACAATTAAGCAATCAGTCAACACTACCTGCTATGATTAAGATTAAGCAGATCCAATCTAAAAATCTCCCTAGTGATAGATTCATCATTAGTCATTAATCTCACAGTTGTTAATTAAACCACTGAAACTAGCCATCTACTTCATGTGTAGGAGGTAAAATTTTTTTAAAAACTGTAATGAAATACATACATAACCATCCTTAACTATAGGAATGTGTAGTACCTTAAAACTGCAAGGAGCTATCATTGGAATAACTCCAAATTTGGAGTAACTTTCCAAATCACATAATCAGACACATTTCTACCACCCAGCTAAATTCCTTAGAAAGGAGAAATACTTTAAAATAAAATTAAGTATTGTCCACGGGACAGCTTAAAATAAGGAGAACAAGCACATTTTTAACAACTCCAACTCACAAAACAAATTTAAAAAAAAAATTTTTAATGCTTTAAAAGCCTTGGCAAATCAAGATTGCATTCCCAGAGATTTGTGGTGCCCAATCGATAAAAGGAAGGAGACAAAAATGGATGCAGTAAAAAACATTTAAGTTTAAATAAATAAATAACCCATAACTTCTGCAAAGTTGAATCCTTATTCTCTCCTTTGGATCTATGCACCTCCTCCCTCCCCAGGGGCAAAAGCAGTTACGATAAAGGGCATTCTGAAATATCTTTTGCCATCTCTACCAATTCATAAGCCTGTTTTCAAAATTCTCCTGAAAATTTACTTTCTCCAAGTTGTTTCCATTATACTGCCATTTCCCAAAGCCATCATTTTATTATCTTATTTTCTTAATTAACAAACACAGAAAATTCTAGATTATCTTCTCAAATTAATAGAAGTCACAGCATCAGTAATTCAGAAACCATTTCTATTGAACTCTAAAAGCATTATGATTTTGTGGACATTGGACTGAAATCATTTTTTTATTCAAGATAAATTTGAAATGAGTTTATAAACCCTTATGAGTCATTAACTAATAATTCTAAGAATAGACTTTGACTTGGGATTGTGGAAACAGTAAAGGGGTGGACAGCAATTTAGTTCAACTATGAATACTTACCAAAATTACTAATATCCAAAGAATTAATTAAAAGCTTACTGTACCTGCATACATTTTCATTCTGCCATACTTTTACAGTAAATTCTCAATTACCTATGTCAGTGGAGGGGAACAAGACAGTGAACTCTTCCAAAATCATTCTTACTTGCTTTTAAAAGTGCAGATATTGACAACAGACCAGTTGTCAGTTCAAACTAAATGAATTATTGTGAAGGTACTGCTGAGGTCAGGGAAAGTGATCAATGTCTGATATTCACCTTTCTTGAAACCCTCCCAGGAGAATTTGTATTCAAAAGTCATTCTTGACAAAATTTAGCTATATCCAAAAAGTAAGCCCACAAAGCAAAATAACTTTTAAAAGTATATAGCTACCATTAATGAAATTTAAAATAGTAGTTATTTCACAGGCAGTGATTTTCCTACAATAGTTGTTCTATATTTTTATTTTTTAACATGTTTTGCCCTTTTCCTAACAAGATGTGAAATTGTGACATTTATTTATTAATTTTACATCTTGTCTATGTTTATATCTTGTCTATTTTATATCTTGTTTATTATCTTGTCTATGATTATTTTCCTTACTTAGCAGATTGTGCAGATGTGACACAGAGAAGCTAGGTAACCTAAACAAAGTCACCTATCTAAAAAGGGGTAGACACAGACCTCAACCACAGGCAGTTTGCTCCAGATCCCAGGCCCTGAACCACATTAATAGGTCTGGAAAAATGTCTGACTTCTCATACATCTGCTACCATTACTACAATTACAATAATTTTTTTAGTATATGAGCTAGATTCTATTGCCTAGTATCTATTACCTACTAATGCATCCTTGCTATGCCTATCTTCTGGCCCAGGGATATTTCAGTTTTGGAGTCTGGTGACCTTCTGACTGTTTTATTATGCTCCCAACCCTTCAAACCCTGATGCGCTATTGGATTGAGGCTAGAAATATGGAGTGAGCACACAAAACAACTTTGTAAGCCTCAGTAACTTTTTTCCCCAGAAACAAAAATATTTCTTGGCTGCTTCACTGAAACCTGAGGTTCTATAGGTAGCTTAAGGAGAAAATTTAGTCACTATTATAGCGGGTTGTCACCATCACCTTCTGTTCTTTTCACATTTATCAACTGAACACTTACTGTTTTATACTGATAATTTTTTTTAAAGATTACATGCTTCTCCACATATTTTAGACAAGGCAATGGTCACAAGCAGATCAATCTCTAGACAAAGATTTTAAAGAATTCATTCAAAATAGGCAAATCCAAAGTATACATTCAAATTTGATAGAAAATTGAACCTTCATAATTCATTCTGACTCTTCCAAAAAAAAAAAAAAATGAGCTTTGGTGAGTCAACTGGATCACCTGAGACATCTATGCTTGGTTGTGTTCCTCTAGATTTAATGTATTTTTCCTCACTGCATTATATTTTAATGATTAATTTCACACCCTTTCATGGTACTCTAGCTCCTGAATCATGGGTATTACTTTGAGGGAAAAGAAAATTCCTGTGCATGATGAAAGATGTTACTGATTAAAGTGTGGTGCATATATGAACTACCTAAAAGGTGAAAAAGCTTGAATGCCACTATTCTATATCAAGTAATATTGGGCCAACTAAGCTTAGATTAAGGGGAGTAAATGTGAGGGTTTGACCTTCTTAAATGGTCTTAGTTGAAACAATTCATGAAATTAAGCTGGTGGTTAATGTTTCACTGGCATCTTTTTCCTTAGTGTAATATGGTTATGAACTGATTCCATGGACAACTGCAAAAGAGACAGATAAATTCAAAAGCCAAAAGCCATCTGCCCTCTGACATTCTTCTCTCTGAAATCAGTACATCACTACTACCTAACACTGTCAGAAACATACTATTTGACTTAGCTTCAAAAGGGGAGGGGGGGGGCCAGAGGGGGCATTTGGTGAAGTCAAAGTAACAAGGACCAAAAAGGACAATGACGTAAATCAAGAATCTTTTACCCCGTGCATGAATAAACATTGGGTTAAATATATCATATTGATCAATATGAAAAAGTAAACTATCCACAAGAGAAACTACAAGTAAATTAAGTAGACATGTCCACATAATATACTTTGGCTCTTATTACTAGAGTGGATTTTTCAAACCAATGTATGGAATCTGGAGAAAACACTACTATCATGCCCCAAACAGAACACAAAGTTCCTTCAATCACTGACAGAGATAACACAGAGGCAACACAATGGCAAAAAGCAGCTCTTCTGCAAACAGGTGGTTTTAAAATTTTACTTAAGCCACTGAAAGGACTGAGGAAAGGAAAATTTTTTCATTCTAAGGAAAACATAGGCGTGCACATACACACGTTTTACCAGCGTAGGAGACTCAAATTTTAAAAAGCCCCAAACAAAACACAACAAAAAACTACAAAGCAGTTTAGTTTAGCTCAAAAGTGCTGACATTGGGTTAGTACGTCTAAAATCACTGTTTGTTATTATACCTGTCTCATCGCATACATAAAGGTCTTAGGGAGAAGTCAAAGGAAATGGTCATGTCTTTCAGGGAGGATTTTATTCACAGGAAGAAAGATGACATTTTTACAGAAACAGAGTGCAAGAGAGAAACAAAAACTGTTGACGAGAGGAAAATACAGTTTATTTTGTATTTCTGAAGGCACTGTATTTTTCATATTTTCAATACCTTATCCCATTCTTCTCTATGTTATTTTCATAAGCAATTCTAAGGCTAGCAGGGGCTGCTATAGCTGACACACAGATCTTTATTTCTATACTTTGCAAATATGCATTATTCCGCGACTGGAGGTGGGGCAGCAGACTGGTGGTGTACGGAAACGCGAAACGCTTACAGGGGTAAAGGGGAAGGTGCGGGATAGACTGCGTGAGAAATGAGCGCTCCTTTGAGAAAATCCATCTCTCTCGAACACTCGTGGTTCTTCAGTCACTGCCACTCAGGGACTTCTTTAACCCCCACTCCGAAGTAAACAGCCAGGTCCCATGCCAAAGAACACCGCTACCGTCGCGGGCCCCCCACTTCCCTACCTGCCAGCCCACACGGGTCTCTGGCTCCTCGCTCCTCCGCCTCCCCCCAAGACCTCCCGCGGAGGCAAAGTTTCCCGCCTCTCCCACTTTCCCCGGCCCTGCGGTGGCCGCGGCGGCCTTCCGGGCACCCGCCCGCTGCGTCCCCCGCCCTCCCTAGACGAGCCCGCGCGCAGTCGGTACCTCGATGTCCACCACGTCCTTGCTTAGCACAGAGGCCATGGCGTTGCCCACAGCCTGGAGTCTCCTACAGACGAACCCACCCCGCGTCCTCAGGCTCCAGCCGGAGAGCAAAGCAACAGCTTGCCCGAGCGCCTGTGGAAATGGAAAGCAGAAGGCAGTCGGCGCGGGGGCGGGGCGGGCGCCGGGCGGTGACGCCCCCGGGGCGGGGCTGCGCGCTCGGCCCCGCGGTTCCCCGCGCGCCGCACCACTGGCCGAGTGGCGGGAAGGAGCCCGCCCCCTGTGTCCCGCCTCCGCCCCACAGCCTAGCAGCTTGTTTTCCTTCTGCTCTCGGAAGGAAGGGAGGGAGAGAGCGCTCGCTCTGGGGACTGGCCTTTGCCCTGTAAACTGTTAAAGGCTGAGTTGGTACGTAGGGGCCAGATGTGATTAAAGGTAAAAACAGTCGGCACTCTAAGTAACTAATTACTCCTTTTCTCTCCTTCCGCATTAGCCCTGCGAGGTGCAGAAACATTGTCTTATGGGCAGCTGCATCTTCAGAATTCCTCAGGGATAAGATAGTAGTAAATGTTCGTCAGGCCATCCAACAAATAAGCGGGAGCAGGCAAGGTCAGTGGTCTTCTGAGAATTGACAATCCATGGGGGCAGGGGCGAAGAGAAAGGGGGCCCGGGATGGGAGTGAGCAAAAATTTCTACAGACAGAAGCTGCAAGTAGCAAGTCCTGTAGGTGGTACAAAATCAAGGTTGTATTTTTGCAGTGCAGTACATTCTAATGTCTATTTTAAAAAATTGTTCTAAAATGTGAAGCTCTTTTGAAGAATTGTTCTTTATGTTTTGTTGTAGAGCTTGCTGGGGAGAGGGGAACGATTTCATTTAGAGACAATCTCAATCCAGAAAATATTCTCCTCATCTTTGAGTGTGTCTGTACTCCAGACGTCCCTCCTTTCTCCCTCCATCGTCCTCTCTTCTCCTGTAACTCGTCCTGCTTACTTCTGTTAAGGCTTTTATCACACTTCTTAGTCCTCTTGGCTAGATAGTGAGCACCTTGGATTCTAGTATTTCCTCTTTATCATTATTCTTTCAACAAATATTTATTAAACATTTTCATTCATTCAACAGATATTTAGTAAACATTTTCAATTACCACTGTGTTAGGTGCTCTGCCCATAGTCTTCAGGAAGACACATCAGTCCCATGGAAATTTTACTCAGAGTAAGGAAGTGAGCAAACTAATAGGAGACTGAGATGCCTGCTTGGAAGATTTAGAGGACTAGAACAGAATGACTGGGGTGTGAGTGTTCACTATCTTGAGTGGTTGGGAGGACTACTTTAAACAAACCATCAGATTACCGTCCAGAACCTGGATAGAGGCTGGATACATTTTTCTTAAATCTAATAGTATATTAAGAGCAAGTAGAAAGTTACATAGAAACCTTGGACTATTCTTTTTTTTTTTTTTTACTGTGACTGTGTTTTTTTTTTTTTTTTTTTTTGCGGTACGCGGGCCTCTCACCACTGCGGCCCCCTCGCTCCGCGGAGCACAGGCTCCAGACGCACAGGCTCAGCGGCCATGGCCCACAGGCCCAGCGGCCCCGCGGCATGGGGGATCTTCCCGGACCGGGGCACAAACCCGCATCCCCCGCATCGGCAGGCGGACTCCCAACCACTGCGCCACCAGGGAAGCCCACTTTGGGCTATTCTTGACTCCCCTTTTCTCCCACATTTAATGCATCCCAAGCTCTCAGGATTCAACCTCCTAAATGCATCTTGGAACATTTCTTCATTTCTCCTTCTTCACTGCATCCACCAAGATCCAAGCTGCTAGTATTGCAGCTTCTACTCTTACCCCTCTTCCCTCCAGATTGAGCTTTAAAAAGTATCGATTGGCTCATCACACACACACACACAGAGCATAAATCTTTCAGTGGTTCCCACTGTATTCAGAATAAAATACAAACCCATAGTGACCTCTGAATAACCTGCTCTTCCCCTCTTCTCCAACTCACCTAAGGCTACTCTTGCCACGAGTCATTATGTTCCAGCCACAAAGTAATCTTCCCATTCTCCAACCACTTTTCTCCCTTTACACATGTCCTCCATTCTACTTGTACTTTAGGTTTCAGAGAAACCTTCCCTGACCTATCCCCACCACCAACAAAATTAGACCCACCCTGTCTCTGTTGTTCTCTTTCAGGGCACCCTATTTTTGTCTCCATAGCCCTGTCAGATTTTATTTGCATATTTATTTGAGTGTGATTTGTTTAATATCTGTCTTCTATTTAGAATGTAAGCACCAGGAAGGGAGGGTCCACATCTGGCTTGGTAGCCTACTGAATATTCAGTGTCTAGGCCAGGACTGAAACATGAGACCAGGAATACTAGGTGACTGAATGAACTCAGTAAATCCTAAAGTTAGTTTATGCAGTAAGCAATTCATTTTAGAAACTTTAGTTTTACTTTATAGTTTCACTTTACCATATATTCTTCTCAATGTTCCACTTATTCCTGGGAAGTAAAATCATAGTATATATCAATGATTTTCTAGTTAAAATGTGTCAAACTAACTACTTTTCTTTTCATGGAGTAAAATTCCAAAGTCTGACTTCCTTCATCGTCCTACGACCATACCTTACTCACCATGAAAGTCATCTATATACTCTTTCTTGGAGATATTTTTTATATATGCATACATATATCATACATACATATACACATATTTAGAAGGATAGAAAGAGATATACACATGTGTGCATTTATCCACATATAATATGTATATAATATGATATATATAATTTTAATATGTATGATTCCTTCTCCAGTTTAACCAGAAAGTTTCAATAGTCAGTTTCCTGACCACCAGAGATATGGATTTATGTGTTGTTTTAGGTTGCACACTAATACAAATCTTATCAGTTAGCAATCCATACTTTAGTTGTCCAAGTTATTGTTAAGAGTTAGACGCTATATTTCCATTTTGATTTTATGTGATTATTATTCTCCTAAACCACCATAGAGGATAAAAGCCCAAAATATGCTGCCTTTCCAAAGGTGAGAGCTTCTTCACTGATACTCAATAATCAAATAGAAAATTTAAATGTTATTTTACCATCCTCTCAATCTCACCAAACAGATGTATCCTATTCTGAGATATTTAATTAAGGCATATAATCACATTGCTCACATGCCACACCTATACTCCATGATTAGTGATGGAATCTAGTAATATTTTAAATCCATTGAAATTCCACATTAAACACAGTTGTACCTGTAAATAATCCAAGCTGTTTAAAGCTTACTGCAAATGCATTCATACTACACTTTTTTAAAGTTGTAAATTATGATGGCACTTGTCAAGCTGTCCCTCCGTCTGGAAGCACAGTCAAATATCAGGTGTTCCACATTAATTTTTTGTAGGCTTAGAGGGACAGCATATCAAATAGTGTACAAATTTACCAAAATGCATCTCAGCCTAATAATTTACATTACACAAGTGAATATTATTATTATTACCATAATCAGAAGGAAGGCTTATGAGTCATCTTTCATTTCTGGAAAGTTATTCAGTACCATGATTTTGGAAACACAATAAAAATTTAGATTTCCATATGCTTTTATTTCCCCTCTTTAGTCTAGAATTAAGCAATTTTTTTTTTTTTTTTTTTTTTTTTTTTTTTTTGCGGTATGGGGGCCTCTCACTGTCGTAGCTTCTCCCGTTGAGGAGCACAGGCTCCAGACGCGCAGGCTCAGCGGCCATGGCTCACGGGCCCAGCCGTTCCGCGGCATGTGGGATCTTCCCGGACCGGGGCACGAACCCATGTCCCCTGCATCAGCAGGCGGACTCTCAACGACTGCGCCACCAGGGAAGCCCCTAGAATTAAGCAATTTTTAAAACATTCTTTGGAAGATGATTTTCTTCCAAAAAGAGCCTTTGATTTAGCATAAAACCTTTTTCCCCCCATCTGATTTTCTAAGGCCAGATTAACTCCTATCCAAACTGACCAAGAGGATAATGACTAAAAATCAGTTGGGCTCAAATATATCAAATATTCCTGATCAAAAAGATAATAACGTATATATTAGTCCTACTTTATGGAATAAACATGGTATAATTTATTCAGCTGTATATGCCATGTATAAGCCTGCATGTGCACACGCATACACACATGTGGGTGCTACATGTATGCATATATATTGTGTAATGCCATAAAAATCACAGATAACAGGGCTTCCCTGGTGGCGCAGTGGTTGGGAGTCCGCCTGCCGATGCAGGGGACACGGGTTCGGGCCCCGGTCTGGGAGGATCCCACGTGCCGCGGAGCGGCTGGGCCCGTGAGCCATGGCCGCTGAGCCTGCGCGTCCGGAGCCTGTGCTCCACGACGGGAGAGGCCACAGCAGTGAGAGGCCCGCGTACCGCAAAAAAAAAAAAAAAAAAAAAAAAAAAAAAAAAAATCACAGATAACAAAGAGAAAATATAAATTCCTGTCACAAATTTATTCAATGATTACTTATTGAATGCTATTGTTTCAGGCCCTGAGGTAGGCATTAGTGATACCTTAGTGTATAGTAAAGACAATGTCCTTGTCATCACAAAAATTAAGCCACTAGTTCAAAAACTCATACTGTCACATAGCAATTTTGAGTAAGTGATTTAAATGAATGGGGTTATTATGAGAGTTAAATGACAAAATATGTGATAGTATTTTGGACATTGCAAAACACCATGCAGTGTTACACGTTAAGTGTTTAAAGATATGTTCTCCAATGCCCATATTCCAGAAATACACCATTGGGGTATGGTTGACTATGAATGATTTGGGGTAAAATGCAGTGTGAGTTGGAGGTTTATAGACTTAGCCAACTTAAACTAGGGGAAAAATATCCTCTGGAATGAATATTCCCTGAATTTCTATCATTACCTTGAGGCGTTTTTCTCAGGCTTGTTGCTTCTCTCTCACAATTAAAACTTACCATAATCCCAGCAGCTGGCAGTTAATAGCTGTCTCTTGGTTTTCTTGCTGAGATTTTACTCTTTCATAGTTTCAAGTGTGTTTATATTTGGGATTGAGACAGAACTTTACTGAAATTATTCAGTGTTTCTTTTGGTCAACTGCAGTGGATGTCTGATGCGCCTCACAGGTTCCCACCCTTCCCTGCAAGTTAAGACTAAGGTACTCATTCTCACAGCTGCTGGGCATGTTGGCAGAAGAGTGACTTTGCTGAGTCACTCTTCGGAAATTGCCCCTGGCTAAAGAGAGCTATTCACTTAAGGGTCATTCCTCTTCCTCAGGTAATGCACATCCAATAGCTGATTGATGTGGGACCATAAAGGTTTTGCACTTGACTAAATTCAAGATATCTTTGAGGGGCCATTCCAACTTCAGAGGTCCCTGGAGGGATCATCTGAGACATTTGTTGGAATTGCCAAGAGTTCAACTTCTCCCTCTGTCCATCCTGCTTCATTCTCCACTCCCACAGGTCCTCATCCAGATAGCAATTCCTAATAAATAAACTTCCTGCATGCACATTTCTATCTTAGGTCCACTTCCCAGGGGACCTAAGCTGCATTATCACCACTGTATATTATTTCACTGATAAAATATATTGCATGTAAAATGTACTTAATTATCCAAGTGTCTGGACATAAAAAAAAAATTGACTCATATAATAAAGTCTCATCATTTATTTCAGTATTCTGAGATATTCGTATATTTGTTCATATATTTATTTATACCACAAATAACTATATGCCTAATACATACTAGGTATAGTAAATAACAATAGAGGTACCATGGTAAGCAAAAAAGAAATGAAGTCTCTGTTTATGCAAGCTTGCAGGTGAGTTAGAGAGATAAACACTTGTCAAGTAATCACAAAAAAATATAGTACTTACTATGAATAACAATATCAAGGAAAATATAGAGAACTGTTATATCAGAAGGACTGGTAAATCAGTGAAGGACACCTTGAGTAAATGACCTTGCTGCTAATTTCTGAAGGACAGTAGAAGTTAAGAAGGCAAAAAAGAAGAGATCAAAAGCATTCCAGGTAAGGAAATAATCTCTGCAAAGACTCCAAGAACAGTGGTATCCTAATGGAAGGGAAAGAAGGCTCTGATATCTGGAGGTCAGGAAGCTAGGTGGAAAGTGTCCCAGAGCGAGGCAGTAGAAACAAGAATGGACTGCGGTGTTTTAGTCTTAGTTTAGGATTTTGAATATTATCCTATAAGAAGTGAGAAGTAATGGAAGTTTTTTAAAGCAGTGGAATGACATGATCAAATATGTATTTTGAAGTATCACTCTGATTTCAGTGTATGTGTAATTGCATATTCATATACTCACTTGGGTAAGTATGTGAAAATCAACCAAGGTAAGTGATTTCTGGGGATGGGCTCAGTCATTTCCTCCACATGTTAGCCTGGCTGATAGTCACCATGGTCATAGAAACCAAAATAGTGAGTTTCCTACCATATATTAATGTCGTTGTCATTTATTATTTTCTAATAATTAAAAAGCAGATCTCTATTTTCTTTTTTTTCTTAATTTTTTAAACTTTTTTCTTTTTTTAAATTAATTAATTTATTTTTTGGCTGTGTTGGGTCTTCATTGCTGTGCACAGGCATTCTCTAGTTGCAGTGAGTAGGGGCTGCTCTTCATTGCGGTGCACGGGCTTCTCATTGCAGTGGCTTCTCTTGTTGTGGAGCACGAGCTCTAAGTGCGCGGGCTTCAGTAGTTGTGGCGCACGGGCTTAGTTGCTCCATGGCATGTGGGATCTTCCTGGACCAGGAATCAAACCCGTGTCCCCTGCATTAGCAGGTGGATTCTTAACCACTGCCCCACTAGGGAAGGCCCTCTATTTTCTTTTTAATTGAGTTGTAGTTGGTTTATGATATTATATTAGTTTCAGATGTACGACATAGTGATTCAAAATTTTTAGAGACTATACTCCATTTGAAGTTATTATAAAATATTGGCTATATTCCATATGCTATATAATATATCTTTGTAGCTTATTTATTTTATACATACTAGTTTGTACTACTTAATCTTCTAACTCTATTTTTCCACTCCACCTTTCCCTCTCCCCACTGGTAACTACTAGTTTGTTCTCTATATCTGTGAGTCTTTTTCTGTTTTGTTACATTGACTCTGCCCCAGGATCCAGCCCCACTCACCAGCAGGCAAGCACCAGCTTTGGGACACCACAGAACCCATAGCCAGTGATATCAGGATCCAGCCCCACCCACCAGCAGGCAAACACTAGCTCTGGGAACCCTAACCCTGCAACCACCCACCCCAGAACCTGGTTCTGCTCACCAGTGAGCCAGCACTAGCCCTGGGATCCTGGCCCCCTCCCCGGGCTTCCACAACTTGGCCCCACCAAAGAGTGGCCATCAGCTTCCACACAAAGCAGGGCCTAGCAACCAACCAGACTGACAGCAGCCACCCACAGCCAACCACAACAGAAGTACCCATGCAGCCAACAGAGGGGGTACCCCTAGAACACATAGCTGTAGTGACCAGAGAGAAGGGAGTGCTCTGCTGGGACTCAAAGAACATCTTCATAAAAGGCCACTTTTCCCAGGTCAGGAAGCATAACCAACCTATCAGATACATAGAGATAAAAACAGCAACTTAGGAAAAATGAAGTGACAAAGGAACAAGATAAAACTCCAGAAGAACTAAGTGAAGTGGAGCTAGATAGGCAGTCTACCAGATAAAGAGTTCAAAATAATGATTGTGAAAATGGTCAAAGATCTCAGAAGAAGAATGGATTAACAAAGTGAGAAGTCAGAGGTTTATAGCAAAGAGTTAGAAAATATAAAGAAGAACCAAACAGAGGTGAAGAATATAATAATTGAAATGAAAAATATACTACAAGGAATCAACAGTAGATGAAATGATACAGAAGAATGGATCAGTGAGCTGGAGGACAAGAGTAGTGGAAATCACTGAAGCTGAACAAAAAAAAGAAAAAAGAATGAAAAGAAATAAGGACAGTTTACAAGACCTCTAGGACAACATAAAACATCGAAATGTTCACCTCATAGTGATGCCAGGAGAAAGAGAGAGAAAGGGGCAGAGAACGTATTTGAAGGTATAATAGCTGAAAACTTCCCTAGCCTGGGAATGTAAACAAACATCCAGGTCCAGGAAGCACAGAGAGTCCCAAACAAGATCAACCCAAAGAGGACCACACCAAAGTACATTGTAATTAAAATGGCAAAGCAAAAATTAAAGACAGAGGCTAGATTACTAAAAAGCATCAAGGGAAAAGCAATGAGTTAAGTACAAGGGAACTCTCAGAAGGCTATCAGCTGACTTTTCAGCAGAAACTCTGCAGGCCAGAAGGAAGTGGCATGGTATATTTAAAGTGATAAAGGGGAAAACCTACAACTAAGAATACTGTACCTGGCAAGGCTTTCTTTCAGATTTGAGGGAGAAATCAAAAGTTTTACTGACAAGCAAAAGGAGAAAGAGTTCAGCACCAGCTTTACAAGAAACAGTAAAGAGGGCCTTCCCTGGTGGCGCAGTGGTTGAGAGTCCGCCTGCTGATTCAGGGGACACAGGTTCGTGCCCCAGTCTGGGAAGATCCCACATGCCATGGAGCGGCTGGGCCTGTGAGCCATGGCCGCTGAGCCTGAGCGTCCAGAGCCTGTGCTCTGCAATGGGAGAGGCCACAACAGTGAGAGGCCCGTGTACCGCAAAAAAAAAAAAAAAAGAAAAAAAAATAAAGAAACAGTAAAGAGACTTCTCTAAGGGAAAAAGAAAAGGCCACAACTAGAAACATGAAAATTACAAAAGGAAAAAGCTCATTAGTAAAGGCAAATATCTGGTAAAGGTAGTAAAGCCACCACATACAAAGCTAGTAAGAAGGTTAAAAGACAAAAGTAATAAAATCATCTATATCTGCAATAGGAAGTTAAGGGATACACAAAAAAAAAGATGTAAAATATGATGTCAAAAACAGTAGTAGTGAGGGGGCAAGGAGTAAAAATGCAGGGTTGTTAAAATGTATTTAAAATTAAGAGATCAGCAACTTAAAACAATCACATATATATATATACATATATATACCTGTAATACATACACACTGAAAAAAGAGAAATGAATTCAAACAACGTTACAGATAGTCATCAAGACACAAGGGAAAAGAAAAAAATAAGAAGAAAGGAAAAATAAAGAGCTATAAAAACAACCCTCAAACAATTAGCAAAATGGCAATAAATACATACCTGTCAATAATTACTTTAAATGTAAATAAACTGAATGCTCCAATCAAAAACATAGAGGGGCTGAATGGAGACCAAAAAAATAAAATAAAATCCCATGTAATATGCTGCCTACAAGGGACTCACTTCAGATCTAAAGACACATACAGACTAAAATTGAGAAGATGGGGAAAAAAAGGTTTTTTTCCATTCAAATGTAAATTTAAATCAAATGTAAATCAAAAGAAAGCTGGGGTAGCAATACTTATATCAGACTAAATAGACTTTAAGATAAAGACTGTAATAGAGACAAAGAAGGAAATTACATAATGATTAAGGAATCAATCCAAGAACATGTAACAATTTTGAACATATATGCACCGAACATAACAGCACCTAAATACATAAAGCAAATATTAACAGACATTAAGGAGAAATTGACAGTAACACAATAATAGTAGGGGAATTTAACACATAAAGTAAATATTAACAGACATTAAGGGAGAAATTGACAGTAACACAATAATAGTAGGGGAATTTAACTCCCCACTTGCATCAATGGACAGATCATCCATACAGAAAACCAATAAGGAAACACTGGCCTTAAATAACACATTAGAGCAGGTGAACTTAATAAATATATAGATAACATTCCATCCAAAAGCAGCATAATATGTGTTCTTTTCAAGTGCACATGGAACATTCTCCAGGACAGAACACATGTTAGGCCACAATACAAGCCTCAGTAAATTTAAGAAAATTGAAATCATATCAAGCATGTTTTCCAGCCACAATTCCATGAGACTTGAAATCAATGACAAGGAAAAAAACTGCAAAAAAAGACAAACACGTGGAAGCTAAACAATATGCTACTGAACGATTAATGGATTACTGAAGAAATCAAAGAAGAAATTTTAAAAAACCTGGAAGCAAATGAAAACAAAAACACAACAATGGATAATCTATGGGATGCAGTAAAAGCACTTTTAAGAGGGAAGTTTATAGTGATACAAGCCTACCCAAGGAAATATGAAAAACCTCAAGTAAACAACCTAATCTTACACCTAAGAAACTAGAAGAACAAACAAAATCCAAAGGTAGTAGAAGGAAAGAAATCATAAACAGAGCAGATATAAAGGAAATAGAGACTAAAAATACAATAGAAAAGATCAGTGAAACTAAGCTGGCTCTTTAAAAAGGTAAACAATATTGATAAACCTTGAGCCAGACTCACCAAGAAAAAAGAGAGAAGGCCCAAATCAATAAATCAGAAATGAAAAAGGAGAGGTTACAACAGACACCACAGAAATACAAAGGATCATAAGAGATTACTACAAACAATTATACTCCAATTTGAACAACCTAGAAGAAATGAACAAATTCCTAGAAATGTACCATCTTCCAATACTGAACAAGAAAGAAATAGGAAACACAAACAGAACAATTACGGTAATGAAATTGAATCAGTAATTTTAAAAACTCCCCCAAAACAAAAGTCCAGGGCCAGATGTCTTCACAGGTTAATTCTACCAAACATTACAGAAGAGTTAACACCTATCCTTCTCAAATTATTCCAAAATATTACAGAGGAAGGAATACTTCCAAACTCATTCTGCAAGGCCAGCATTACTCTGATACCAAGACCAGACAAAAATATCACACACACACAAAAAAATTACAGGTCAACATCACTGATGAACATAGATGCAAAAATCCTCAACAAAATATTAGCAAACCAAGTCCAATAATACGTTTAAAGGTTCTTACTCCATGATAAAGTGGGATTTATCCCAGGGATGCAAGGATGGTTCAGTATCTGCAGATCAATCAGTGTGATAGACCACATTAACAAACTGAAGAAGAAAAACTATACAGTCATTTCAATAGATGCAGAAAAAGCTTTTCACAAAATTAAATATCCATTCATGATTAAAAAAAAAAACTTCACAAAGTCTGTGTAAAGGAAACATACCTTGGCATAATAAAGACCATATATGATAAGCTAGCAGCTAATGTCATACCCTGCAGTGAAAAGCTGAAAGCATTTCCTCTAAGATCAAGAATATGACAGGGATGCCCAGTCTCACTACTTTTACTCAACATAACAGTGGAAGTCCTAGCCACAACACTCAAACAAGAGAAAGAAATAAAATAGTCCAAATTGGAAAGGGAGAAGTAAGACTGTCACTGTGTGCATATGACATGATACCATAGAAAATTCTAAAGATGCCACCAAAAAACTACTAGAGCTTATCAGTGAATTTGGTACAGTTGCATGATACAAAATTAATAAGCAGAAATCTGTTGCATTTCTATACACTAAAAACAAACTATTAGAAAAATTAAGGAAACAGTCCTATTTATAATTGCTTCATAAAGAATAAAATGCCTAGGAATAAGTCTAACAAAGGAGGTAAAAGACCTGTACTCATTAAACTATAAGACACTGATGAAAGAAATTGTAGACAACACAAATAGATTGAAAGATATACTGTGTTCATGTGTTGAAAGAATTAACATTGTTAAAATATTTATACTACCCAAAACAATCTACAGATTCAGTGCAATCCATATCAAAATACCAATGGCATTTTTCACAGAGCTAGAACAAATAATTTTAAAATTTGTATGGAAACACTGAAGATTCCAAATAACAAAAACAATCTTGAGAAAGATGAACAGAGCAAGAGGTATCACACTCCCTGACTTTAGACTATACTACAAAGCTACAGTAATCAAAGCAGTATGGTAATGGCACAAAAACAAACACATAGATTAGTGGAACAGAATAGAGAGCCCGGAAATAACCCCACTCATTTATGGTCAGTTTATCTACAACAAAGGAGGGAAAACTACAGTCTCTTCAATGCAATGTGCTGGGAAAACTGGGAAAACTGGGCAGCATATGTAAAAGAATGAAATTAGAACATTTTCTCACATCATAGACAAAAATAAAATCAAAATATATTAAAGACCTAAATGTAAGACAGGAAACCATAAAACTCCTAGAGGAAAACATAGGCAGAACACTCTTTGACATAAATCAATATTTTTTTGGATCTGTCTCCTAAGGCAAAGGAAACAAAAGCAAATATAAACACCTGGAACCTAATTAAACTTAAAAACTTTTACACAGCTAGGGAAACTATCAACAAAATGAAAAGAAAATATTACTGGGAGAAAATATTTGCAAATGATATGACTGATGAGGGGTTAATATCGAAAAAACATATACAACTCAATATCAAACAAACAAACAAACAACTTGATTTTAAAATGGGCAGAAGGCCTGAATAGACATTTTTTTTCAAAGAAGACATACAGATTGCCAACAGGCACGTGAAAAGATTCTCAACATCACTAATCATCAAAGAAATGCAAATCAAAATCACAATGAGATATCACCTCACACCTGTCAGAATGGTTATCATCAAAAAACCCACAAATAACATATGTTGGTGAGGATATTGAGAAAAGGGAAAGCTTGTACAGCGTTGGTGGGAATGTAAATTGGTAGAGCCACTATGGAGTACAGTATGGAGGTTCCTCAAAAACTTAAAAATAGCACCACCATATGGTCCAACAATTCCACTTCTGGGTATATATCTGAAGAGAATGAAAACACAAAGTCAAAAACATATATGTACCCCAAGGTTCACAGCAGCATTATTTACAGTAGCCAAATATGGAAGTGGCCTAAGTGTCCATCATCATATGAATGAATAAAGAAGATGTGATATATATATACACAATGGAATACTGCTCAGCCATAAAAAAGGAATGAAATTTTGCCATTTGCAGTAACATGGAGAGAGTTGGAGGGCATTATGCTTAGTGAAATGTCAGACAGAGAAAAACAAATACTGTATGTTATCACTTATATATGGAATCAAAAAAATAAAACAGATCTCTATGGTTTTAATCAAAGTCTAGAAAGAAAAACCTAAACCCCAGAAGGAATTCTGTCTCTCAATCAGTGGCTACCTTCCTATTTTCCAACATGAAACTATAAAGATCCATTTTTAATCTTCTGAATAATGAATGACAGACTATTCTTGTTCCTTGGTTTGTTTTCATGATCACCACCTCCTCTACATTGTGAGGTCCTTCTTAGTATTGAGTGTGTCTTATCTTTTCATTCTCCATGCCTAACACAGTACCTAGTAAAAGTACATACATAAATATGTTGGAATTAATATTAATTATTACTCTCTCTAAACTCGACAGCATACAGAAAGCCTGAGAGGAAAAGATTTCTAGTAATAAATGAATAAATAAAGGGCATTAATGGGCCATTCACAAAAAACCAAAGAATACGGGCTTCCCTGGTGGTGCAGTGGTTGAGAATCTGCCTGCTAATGCAGGGGACACGGGTTCGAGCCCTGGTCCGGGAAGATCCCACATGCTGCAGAGCAGCTAGGCCCGTGAGCCACAACTACTGAGCCTGAGCGTCTGGAGCCTGTGCTCCACAAAAGGAGAGGCCGCGATAGTGAGAGGCCCGCGCACCGCGATGAAGAGTGGCCCCCGCTTGCCAAAACTAGAGAAAGCCCTCGCACAGAAACGAAAATCCAACACAGCAAAAATAAATTAATAAATTAATAAACTCCTACCCCCAACATCTTCTTTAAAAAAAAAAAAAAAAAGAATACAAGTGGATGATAAAGAAGTGAAATTGTATCAACCAAACTAGTAATCAAAGAAATGCCATTTAAATGATAATGAGATATGATTTTTCACCTATCAGACTGGCAAAGAAAATTTAAGGAGTGATCAAGGCATAGGAAAATTAATGGATTCATAAGACTCTATAATAAGTAAAAATTTCTTATGGTGTATACTTACAGTAGTTTAGCAGTACATACCCAAATTTTAAACATGTTCATTATCTTTGTCCCAGCAACTTCATTTCTTATATTTTTATCTTTAAAAAAAGTTATGCTTCCATGCAAAATTTACCTAAAAATATGGTTGATTCCAATGTTGTTTATGCAAAAACAAAAAGGTAACAACATAAATGTCCTACAAAAGGTGACTGATTAATAACTGTATTGAATGGATACAGTTAAATCTTATGCAGTCTTTAGAGCTGGGGTTGTAGAATTTTACCCACAGTGAAAGATACTGACAATATATCAAAGAACATATGAGATTATATGGTCTGAATATACATGGATAAGTAACAAACATATTAGTTAATTATAGGAAAAAGTAAAAGTTATTTTAAAAACTCTATTGCATCATGAGCAAATACACAAGCACATATACCTTTTATAAATTTGTATATGTGAATGCAAGGAAGACCTTCCTTACTCCTACCATGGTGCTTGACACATGTTAGGCACTCCGTAATTTTCATATGAAGTATTTTATATGAAAAACTGAATACCAAAAGTGTTGATAATATTCTACAGTCCTTTCTATGAAAATAATTATTCATATTGTATTTCTGGATGAACATTTTTTAAGAGTTATAGAAACTGGCACATAGAATTATTAATATCATAGTCCTGGCTACAATTTTTTAAGTTATAGAAACTGGCAAATAGTGAACACTACTTAAGCCTCATCTAACTAGACAAAATAATCTGAATATTTGAATAATGTCCTATTACAAAATAATTGATTGAATATATTGATTTATTTAATCTATAAAGTAATAATTACATCAGTCTTTTGCTCCAAACCCTTCACGGCTTCCCAATTTACTCAGTAAAATTTACAGTGCCCTATAAGGCATGCATGATCTAGCTGTCTGATTCCTCTCTCCCCCTAATTC
>NW_006789439.1:10270-37512 GCF_000442215.2 Lipotes vexillifer | reverse complement strand
TTCCTGCTGTTCTTGTTCACTCCAACTCTATTCAGATAGGACTTTCCATTTGCTGTTCCCTCTGCCTGCGGTGATATTCTACCAGATATTCTAACAACTAGCCCCTCATCAGCTTCAAGCATCTATGTAAAATTCACCTTTTTAGTAAGGTCTATTCTGACTACCTAATTAAAACTGCAGCTCCCATTTCTCACATTCACCATACCCCTTTCCTGCTTTACTGCAAACTAGCATTCTATTTGTTTTAATTACGTGTCCATTCATCATCTACCTTAAGTTCTGTAAGGTTGTTTTGTTCACTGCTGTACTCTCAGTATCTGGACTACTACCTAGCACACTGTATATGCTTAACAAATATTTTGCCTGAATGCATGATACAGCTAGTACATTATAATCCCCTTTCACCTTTTCATACTTCTGTATTAGCATTTAACGTTGAATAGTATACATTTATGAGTCTGTCTCACCCACCAGAGAGAATTGTTCAAGGGCAAGGACTATGTCTTGTAAATCTTTGAATCCTTAGCTTACATAGTGTCTAGAAATAAGTAAATGCACTCAGATATGTGTTGATTGAACAAACAAATGGATTAAAAATCAGCATACTTGTATATTTTCCCAGTAGCACTTGCCCCAGTGCATCCTTAGACATTTAAAAGTTGAAATTTATCATGTATGGCAATCAGAGAAACTCCTGGCTAGAAGCTTACTCTGAAACATGTTTCCTGTTCTCATTCTTGTCTTAGCAACTTACTTGGCAATATTTGATAAATATAGTCACCTGTATAAAGTAAATAAATTTGAAAATATTTCCATTTTCTTATTTCATGTCTTAAACACATTCAAAGAGTTTCATTAGTTTTGTTTTTTCAAGTGTCCTGAGCAGTCCCTTCTCCATCTATTAAAAATATTATCAAATTATGCTTTTAAAAAAAATTGCGTCTAATTTGCAGAATGCTAGAGAACAATTATTTGATAATGTTGGGGAGCAGCATTTGCCAGCCCCAAATATGTCTCTTTGGCATATTAATTGTTTTAAACTGGTATTTTCTGACAAACAGCAGACATGAAAGGGCTCTGAAAACCACGTAGGAGTTGCTCTTTTGGAAGAAACATAATTTGTAAGAGGAATCTCCATTTTAAGTGTGTCTTTCTGTGCCTGAGAGGCGGATGACCAAATATCTAGAAACTCTTATCAGTAGAGAAAGCAGTGACTTGAATCTGCATCACAATCACCCTTGTTTACTATGCTTTTCCTGATACCTCCCCAAACTGACTCTCCCACCCTCAATATCCTCTTTTTTTCTTTTTTCTTTTTTTTTTTTTCTGCTGTACGCGGGCCTCTCACTGTTGTGGCCTCTCCCGTTGCAGAGCACAGGCTCCGGACACACAGGCTCAGCGGCCATGGCTCACGGGCCCAGGCGCTCCGTGGCATGTGGGACCCTCCCGGACTGGGGCACGAACCCACGTGCCCTACATCGGCAGGCGGACTCCCAACCACTGCACCACCAGGGAAGCCCAGCATCCTCTTTTTAAAAAAATTTTTATTGAGGTATAATTGACTTACAATATTGTGTTAGTTTCAGGTGTACAGCAAAGTGAATCTATTATACAAATACATATATCCACTCTTTTTCAGATTCTTTTCCCATATAGACCATTACAGAGTATTGAGTAGAGTTCCCTGTGCTATTCAGCAGGTCCTTATTAGTTATCAATTTTATATATAGTAGTGTGTATGTGTCAATCCCAATCTTCCAATTTATCCCTCTTTTGTCTTTAGCTGAAGATGGTGTTTATGGTGAGGGCTTCAGCCATTTTGGCGAGTTATTCAGTTTTTCTGGGTCTCTCCCATGTTATTAAACTTTTTTTGATTTTCTCTTGTTAATCTGTCTCATGTCAATTTAATTCTTACACCATCCAGAAGAACCTAGAAGGGTAGAGGAAAATTTCTTCCTACCCAACAACAGTTTGTATCATAAGCAGGATAAACGTTCCTAAAGTATTTTAACACTCTTTTAGAAGCACTAATAATTACATGTTTGTGCCATTGTATGTGACATGTCTGTGTGTATATAGATATATTTTATCACTCAGTATACTGTTTACATTTATTGCTTAAGGTTAGTCATCACTGAACTCATAAATTCAACTATCTTGTTTTAAACTTTAATTGAAAGAAATTCTTTTAAATATCATCTTATTCTTTTCCTTTTTTTTTTTTCAGTCGGAAGACTGGGAAGGTGAGGGATACTGATTAGCATGACTCTTCCAAGTAGCACAAATACATTTCACAATGTGATCTCTGATAAATGTCCAAATGGATTTTAAAACTAAGTAAATTGAACTGCTTTTTATTGAGTCCCGTAATTTATTCCAACCATCTGTGTTACACACACACAAAAGTTTGTTTTTTAAGGGTTTTAGATTATTTTTTTGTCCCCCCCAGCACCATCATTAGGATATAAAAACATTAACATATTTCAGGATTGACTTTGGCCCCCTAAAGAATATATCTTTCAGTCGAGAATCATTTTTCAACACCACTATTTGCAATTTGGAGATTAAAAAATATGGACCCAAAAGCATCCTTTTGGCATCATACTTTCTATTTAAAGGCCACCAAATGTTTCTTTCTGAGAAATTGTATTGAACAGTTAGGATCTTGGCATGCACTATTGTTCTAGGGAGAGATATTCCTGGCCCACACTTGTTGTTGCTGGGTAATGAATGACTAGAATGTGTGCACAGAGCCACCTTCCCATCTGTACTAGCCTTAGCTACCATTGATTGCTGTGTGGTGTCCTCTGTTGAACCATGCATGCTTAGTCATTAATTTTACTTAGGACTAATAAAAATACCTGCCTTTATTGGTCAGCTACTGTATGCCTAGGACATTACATATAATTTCCGATTTAATCATCACAGCAATCAGAATTTAAAGATAGAGAAACTGATGCTTATGTATTTTATGGGAATTTCTGATAAATACTTTTTTGTGTGTGTGTAGAAGTTATTATGGAGAAAACAATGTTAGAAATGTGTGGATTTTGTTTGTTTGTTGTAAATGCACTGGAATTTAAAAAGTTCATTTTTAGTTTTCTTCAAGGAGAATGGTACTAACTTTTAAAGTGTCTACTATGCTAAACTTCATATTAATTATCACAGTGAAAAGAAAAGAGGTTTAGTAAGATTAACTGTATCTTCTCAAGACTGAATCCAGGCATATCCTGGATTCTTGCCTAGGACTCCTCCATTCAGTATGTGTTTCAACTTGAAATAGTGTAATAGTAGCCTATATTCTCCTACAGAATCCACCTATCTTCCTAACTATGTATCTATCTATTCTAGTCTAGTCTAGTCTAGTCTACCTGTGACCTATAATAATCCTGATGTTTGGGGAGTGATATTATCTAAATGGTGACTTTTCTGTGCTACAGTAAGAATCAAACATATAAGTTACATATGTAACTGTATGTATCAACCACATCCTATGTAAATACATGTGTTTGTGGTTGATTCATATAATAAATCCATGCCTAGGTGATAAGCTCTATTGTCATCTTTCTCCTGTCATTTGCACTAAGCTGAATTACTAAGCATACAACACAAATCTCAAAACAACTCATATGATGCAATGATACAAAAAGCAATTTACAGTTTAAAATAGATTGTTCTGAGAATAAGAAAAAATATGGCTAAAGCAATAAAAGTAGAGAATGATGAAGGAATTTGAGATCATTTAGCCTAGAGAAGATAAAGCTTGCTGAGTTTGAAAAAATGATTCATTTAAATAGGTTTTTTATAAGAAGAGTAAGCAGTTTTCTATTCTGACATCAGATCAAGAAATGAATTAATAAATTATCAAAGAGTTTAATTGGCTATAAGGAAAATAATCTCTATGCCAAAGTGATGAAATATTAAAACGAATTACTAAGGAAGATATGAAGTCTTTACACTGGAAATCTGCACAAAGAACATAAACAACCATCCTGCCCACAAAAGTAAGCTACTGGACAACAAGATCTCAAGTAGTCTTTCCTAAATTTTTGTTTTATAGACATCATAGCTCTTTCCTTACTTTTCTTCCATCTCTCCCTGCCATTCATAACAATATCCTAAACAGTAACAATTTCTGCCTTTTCTTTTTTTTTTAAAAACATCTTTATTAGAGTATAATTGCTTTACAATGGTGTGTCAGTTTCTGCTTTATAACAAAGTGAATCAGTTATACATATACATATGTCCCCATATCTCAACCCTCTTGCATCTCCTTCCCTCCCACCCTCCCTATCCCACCCCTCTATGTGGTCACAAAGCACAGAGCTGATCTCCCTGTGCTATGTGGCTGCTTCCCACTAGCTATCTATTTTACGTTTGGTAGTGTATATATGTGCATGCCACTCTCTCACTGGGTAAGTCCCAGCTTACCCTTCCCCCTCCCCGTATCCTCAAGTCCATCCTCTAGTAGGTCTGCATCTTTGTTCCCGTCTTGCCCGTAGGGTCTTCTGACCATTTTCTTTTTTTTTTTTTTAGATTCCATATATATGTGTTAGCATACAGTATTTGTTTTTCTCTTTCTGACTTACTTCACTCTGTATGACAGTCCCTAGGTCCAGCCACCTCACTACAAATAACTCAGTTTCGTTCCTTTTAATGGCTGAGTAATATTCCATTGTATATATGTGCCACATCTTCTTTATCCATTCATCTGCTAATGGACACTTAGGTTGCTTCCATGTCCTGGCTATTGTAAATAGAGCTGCAATTAACATTTTGGTGCATGTCTTTTTTTTTTTTTTTTGCTGTACACGGGCCTCTCACTGTTGTGGCCTCTCCCGCTGTGGAGCACAGGCTCCGGACGCGCAGGCTCAGTGGCCATGGCTCACGGGCCCAGCCGCTCCGCGGTATGTGGGATCCTCCTGGACTGGGGCACGAACCCATGTGCCCTGAATCAGCAGGCGGACCCTCAACCACTGCGCCATCAGGGAAGCCCGGTACATGACTCTTTTTGAATTATGGTTTTCTCAGGGTATATGCCCAGTAGTGGGATTGCTGGATCGTATGGTAGTTCTATTTTTAGTTTTTTAAGGAACCTCCATACTGTTCTCCATAGTGGCTGTATCAATTTACATTCCCATCAAGAGTGCACGAGGGTTCCCTTTTCTCCACACCCTTTCCAGCATTTATTGTTTGTAGATATTTTGATGATAGCCATTCTGACCAGTGTGAGATGATATCTCATTGTAGTTTTGATTTGCATTTCTCTAATGATTAATGATGTTGAGCATTCTTTCGTGTGTTTGTTGGCAATCTGTATATCTTCTTTGGAGAAGTGTCTATTTAGGTCTTCTGCCCATTTCTGCCTTTTATTTATTTATTTATTTATTTATTTATTTATTTATTTTTGGCTGTGTTGGGTCTTTGCTGCTGCGCACGGGCTTTCTCTAGTTGTGGCGAGTGGGGGCTACCCTTCGTCGTGGTGCGCGGGCTTCTCATTGCAGTAGCTTCTCTTGTTGCAGAGCACAGGCTCTAGAGCACAGGCTCAGTAGTTGTGGCACACGGGCTCAGTTGCTCTGCGGCACGTGGGATCTTCCCAGACCGGGGCTGGAACCCATGTTCCCTGCCTTGGCAGGCAGATTCTTAACCTCTGTGCCACCAGAGAAGTCTCTGCCTTTTCTTTTTAAGCACATCTGATTATCAACTGCAGTTTCTCTTTTACATTCCATTGTCAAGAAGTGAAAACAGTTACAAATAAGCCAGTTTTTCAGGAAAGATGCAGATTGCAAGAGAGAACACACTTAAAATGTATTCCTTACATACATGTAGGGACTAGATCTATGATTGAAAAATATTGTTAAATCATAACACTCCCCTGTTCAAAACCTATCAATGGCTTGTCATTAAACTAAAGTAAAATCCAAATTCCGTAGTATGGTCTATAAGGCTTTTCAGGATCTGAACATCCTGTACCTCTGTTCTCCTCTCCTCCCATTCTTCTCCAGCTCACACCACTTCAGCCACTCTGGTCTTATTACTTATCCCAACACACCAGCTTCTTAGCTCTTCCTAGTCTTTTTCCTTGGATTAATACCAAAATGATACTGAACAGGTGACCACTCAACAATGTTGTATGAGGATATTCCACACTCAGGGAACAGCAAGTACAAAGCTCTGAATGCTCTCTTTCTGTCATTTTCCCCTGAACATGCATAGGCAGACATACACATCAACATCCATATCTTTCTACTGAACATTTTTCTTTGCTGCACATCCACTGACATTATATCTGTTTTGTATACCCATTTAGTGTCAGTTTCTCCTTCTGTGTCATGAGTACTATGATCAAAGACTGCTTTCTTTCTTATTCTCTGTTATATTGCCTACACCTAGTATAGTATCTGGCACATGACAGACATTTAATAAATCAGCCTTTCATTTCACTTTCAATTTAAACGTAGACATTATTTCCACAATGCAAAAATCTGATGGAAAAAAAATATTGTTTATAGTTGTGACTATAGTCAAAGTCAGTATATTTGTGATTGAATATTACACTTTTCATCCATATGGTTTGTCATAATGGAAAGAGAGATGTAGTCTGAAGGTGAACTGGGAAGTACAATTTGAAGAAATTATTTCATTTATTCTTTCTAAAACGAATCAAGGCTTATTGTCTTTGGGTAAAAATGTATTATTAAAAAAAATCTTACAGTGAACTTCTTTTCTCCATGTAAGAAAACATTTGCTATTTAAAAAATGTGATTCTCTCTCTGATGTGAGAAGAATTTATTCCATTCCCTATCCGAGAATTTCATTGCCATTTGCATGTTGCCTGGAATACAAATTGTACTTAGTAATCAATCAGTGTTTAATTGCTGCTCAAGTAAACCCTCGTAATCAGACTTGCTGTAAAAATGTTAAGGTGTGCAAAAAGCATAAGGTGGCATTTTCCCCTCCTTCTTATTATGCCTGTGTAAGTTCCATTAATACTAATAGGAGGCACAGCTGGTCGTCAACAGGAGATTACAGGTTGCTGTTTAAATCATATTTTATTTTTATACCTTGACAAGATTTATGTATTGAAATCAGTTGGCCAGACTTTTGCTGTTGTTAAGAAAGCTTTTCTCTGAAAGAATGAGACTGGGGGAGGGAAATGGAGTCTCATATTTTTTATTTTAGGAATATAAAGACTCGAAATCCAAGCAGCAGCTTGTCCTTATACAGCAAGTCTGTCTTACGCTTTAGCACCAGCTGGAGTCCCATTTCTAATTTGCTGTGAAGAATTACGTGATTTGAGACACATACCCTGGAGTATTTGACCTCCAGTGTCAACCAGCTAGCTTGCAATTCCCTTGGCTGGAAAGTTTCTCCAGAATTGATTTGAACTAACATCAGTTAAAATACTCTGCAATATAGTAGTAAATATCACTGAAAATCTGAGGATGACTTTATAGCCATGAAAATAAGCACACTGTAGAATATTAAGGAAAGGAGTTTTAAAAACATGGAGAGCTTGATGATCAGAAATGTTGTGACAATAGAACTTTTCACCTCAAGGTCATCGGTTTGAGTCTGGCACAGTTGGGTAGCTTCACTGGCTGAAGGTGATTGTGAACTGTGTCAGTGCTCTCAAGCTTATTTGTCATAAAACAACTATTCCTGTTATTGTCAATTGCCACAGTGTTGACAATTCTTGCGATTAAAAGGACTAATAAGGACAAAGTTAGGGCAGTATCCTCATTACCCCAATGCAAACCAGCCTCCATTTATTTCAGTCTTCCTTTTCCCATGTTTTTGCCCTCTTCTGGATTATTGTCCATTTTTTCTCTGTACCTAATCTAGTTCTTCAAGTCATTCAACTCATTCCTTCTCCCTCTCCATGGTACTTCTCCCAATAATCCTAAGGATTATTATTTTCTCATTCCTGACCTTGCTTGGTATCCAGTTACCTGATGATAAATATACCAGTATGAGTAACGCTATTATAGGTGGGGGAATAAATGTCACCATTCCCATATTTCTTGAACTTCTCTATCCCTCTATTTTCTCCTTCCCCAGATTCCACTACAGTTAATTAACCACATCCCATGGAGCCATAACCTCATTCTCACTCCAAAATCTCACCTGGATCCTCACCCTAGTTCTGGTGCCCCTAGTTGACACTGCCTACCCTAACTTGCTGTACTATCCACTCTAAATCATGAAGGATACAATGAAAGCTTATAACCAGGCACATCCCCATCCCCTTGCCATGATAAAGTAGATAAAGGAGAAAGTAGATGGAAAGTGTCAGTCATGAGGTGAGATCAAAAGGTAGGGGTAGCTTCTGAGAATTCCTGTTTGGAAAACTACATAGTGATTACCTTTCATAGCCTATTTTCCCATATTTATTAGTCATATGTTTGTTGGGATATTTAGTACATTTAATACTACATTTCAAGTATAGTATGAGTTCACATAGCCTTATGACTTTACATAATCCCCTAATTCTTTAACTTCTATGTTTATTCCCAGAGTAAAACTACATGGTGGGACGGAGTAATAAAAATATCTACCTTTTATTGAGAGATTACTCTATGCCAGGCACTGCCTTGAGTGCATTATGTATATTATCTGATTCAATACTTAAATCTATCTCAGGAGATATTATTATGCTTGTTTTAGAGTAAAGGAAATTGAGCCTTCAGGAGTTTAAGTACATGTGACCAAAGTCACACTACCAGAAATATCAAAGTTTCAGGCTGAACATAGATATTTCCAAATTCATAGCCCATTTTCTTAACTAGTATTGCCCACAATGTCTTCAAATTCTAATATTTTGTGATTTGATCCACCTATTTAAGCACCTAAGGTCTAGCCTGAGACTTACCATAATATATCAAGTTTGCTTCAAGGAACACTATGCATATGCATTCAACTCAGTGCTTTATTTAATATATTTGGTAGAATGAGGTAGAGTTATGCTTATGTGCCATTGTGTACCAATTCTTGGTTAAGTCTTTGTCACCCAGTAAGATTTTGAGTGTAATAATCCAGTAACTGACATATATTTTCTTTTTGTCTTAGAAAACATATGACACATTATTGGGCACTGAATAAATGCTCAGCAAATGCTTAAAGCTTTGAGTTGATGTTCTAACAAAATTATCAGGTTATGGAAATTCAGAAGTTTGTGCCCTGCAAATTTTTATTTTAATTTGAAAGAAAAATTATCCTACTTGCTATTATGGTACCTAAGACTATATACAATCCACTAGTGAGGTTTTGAGGAATATGTGATCATTTTGTATTCATAATTTAGTTTTTCTGAATATGTGATAATAAAAATGTAAAAAAAAGGGAGAAAATATGTAACACTCATAATTCCACCATCAATGCCTTAATCTATGTCAATTTATACAACTGTTTTACACAGTTGGAATTATTTTAATAACCTTGATTTGTAACCTGATTTTTTTCACTTAACACAAAATATGATATTTAGTAGATTCATGTTATTCTAAATTGTGAGTGTTATTAAGTATAGGTTAGGTTGTGCTGCAATAACAAATGATGGCAGAAATTTCAGAGGCTTAATACCACAAAGGTTTATGTCTTACTCATGCTACATTTCCCATGTGGGTTGACCCAGAGCCTCTGCTCCATACAGTCATCCCGGGACCTAGTTGCCAGAGGTTTCATTTTCTTTTGGTTTTACCTTCTGGAACATGTGGCCTCCTCAGTCACTGCAGCACATTATAAAGATGCAGGAAGTTTTCATCTTAGCAATTAAATACTTAAACTAGAAATGAAACGTGTTATTTCCACTCATAGTCCAATAGCCAAAACAAGTTATATTACCCTCCTAATTGCAAGGGGGCTGAAAACTGTAAGGAAACATATGGAATATTTTATATAACTAATCTTCCTCACTTTTTTCCTTCAATATAATTCCTTCAGTTTTATATTTAACAGAGATTTCTCAAAGTTATGATTATCAAGAAAGGCATTCTTCCCATTTTTCAAGTGTTGATAAAAAGGTAGCAGTTACTAACCTTAGAGTTCAGACTCAGTTAGGTTCACCAGAAATGTAACTTAAATTATTCTCTAATAGAACTTAATTTTTATTCTGAATCCTTAATCAATCAAATGGCAAAACCAAAATCTCATTCATTGTAAGGCTTCTTTTCCCTTTCACACAAAGTTGCTTCTTCTAAATTCTAGGCAGTTGACAAAGTGCCAGCGTCTTAGTGAGGAGGGTGGGCACCTGGTCCTCGGTCATTTTCATGTTTCTCTGTGATAAAAGATGAGATGACCATCATCCATTCTGTTCAGTTTGCTTTTCTTTCCTGAAGACAAGACTTCCAAAGCATCCTCTTCTCTCTCAGTTACTGCTGTGGGCCTATGGAACAGAGGGAACACATTATTTTGCTACTGTAGCTACATTGGGGATGTGTTAGGGATGGGATGAGCATGAGGGGATGCAAAATAGGCAGAGCTTGAGTTCTTTTCTGAGAAACCCACAAGTGACAAATCTTTCATTCTTGATAGGAAAAATGAGGAATATAGAGATTTATCACATATTCTTCCCAAATATTATGATGTAGAATAACCTTGTTCCTGGATCTCAAGTTTTAAAATGAAAAAGATAAAATCTGACTCATTTTACTCATGTTTTACAACTCTCATTTCAGGCTGAATAAATAGAGGAAACGCAGAGAATGAGGAAAGGAAAAATAAAAATACATAGCAAATTATCAAGATATTATTCTGTAATCTGCTAACCAAGTACTCATAGCTGGTTTCTTCTGTGTAAGGTGGCCATATTCGGCACCATGCAACTATGTTATCTAATAAATCCTGACTGTCTAGTGTTTATTTGGGATCCCGGAGCCAAACTTCTCCTGTAGTAATGTGTGGCTCAATCATATTCTCAACCTTAGAATTTTGCTTAGAGACTCTGGTGTTCCTAGGAATAAAATTTTATTATATACCTTTAGAAGTCGTGGTAGTGAAATGTAGGATTATTGCTCTTTGTTCATTTGTTGGTTGGTTGTTGCTTTAGAAGAAGCATTTTGTCTATCACTGTGGGTAGGTGATTCATTAGTTGTGAATGTTAATTCATTAATTGTGAATTGCTTGTGAATTCCCTCTCTCCCTTCATCTGGCTCCTGGGAAGGAAGCTCTCTCTTGTTTCTAAGGAATTATTTTCCAATCCTCCTGCCCATCAAGCAAAGTTAGAAAAATAGATTATTTTGTCATTCTGGTAGAGGGATTTTTGGCTGAAGAAGCCCTTTTTGAGATATGAATTCATATTTTGAGAAAGAAAAGGGCAGGGATAGTAGAGGTCTTATGTTTTGGGAGTGGGGTGAGAATGAGAGTTGACCCTCAGTCCTGAGTGGAAATGGGAAGGAGTGTGAAAAAACAAAAGTGAGTGCAGCTTCCACAGAGTAGAGGGCCTCTGAATAGGTAGGGTCTTAGAAGCTGAAGGCTCGTTTCTGCAAAGACCCAGTGCTAAGTTTCACACTTTTGAGGAACATGGCAAGTGTCCCCCATAACTTAGCCAGATAAAGTGGAAGTTGACCTTCCTTTGGAGCAACAGTCCTTAAAGGCAGGAATTCTGATAAAAAATATGAAAGAGCACATAGTGAAAGATCAAAGTCTAATATTACATGACATTACGTAGACCCTAGATGGTCTCTTTATTTTTTTTATAAACCTTTTATTTTAGAAAAATTTTAGATTTACAGAAAAGTTGCAAAGGTAGTATAGAGAGTTCCCGTGTATCTCAACATCCAGTTTTCATTATTATTTACATCTTAAATTAGTATGGTACATAGGTCAGTTTAATGAACCAATATCGGTCCACCATTACAAACTAAAGTTCAAATTTTATTCATATTTCTTTATTTTTTACCTAAGTTTTTTTACTGTTGCAAGATCCCATCCTCTATACCATGTTATATTTAGTTGGCATGTCTCCTGAGATTCTTCTTGGCTCTGGTAGATTCTCAGAAATCCTTTTTTTTTTTTAATGATATTAACAGTTTTGAGGAGTGCTGGTTAGGTATTTTGTAGAATAACCCTTAATGAAGATTTGTCTGATGTTTTTCTCATGATTACACTGGGTTAAGGATTTGGGGGAGGAAGACCACAGAAGTAAAATGCCATTCTCGTTGCATAATATCAAGAGTATATGCTATCAATCTGACATCACTTTTGATATTAAACTTGAGCATTTGGCTGAAATAGTATTTGTCAGGTTTCTCCACTGTGAAGTTACACTTTTTCCCTCTCTCTTTTTCCATACTGTATTTACGGGGGGCGGGGGGCGGGAACGGAGTGATGAAGTCACTATAAAAGTTCATATTTAACGTTTAGAAAAAAGAAGATCAGTGGTTGGTGGGGAAGAGTGAATAGGTAGAGAAGTATGTAAAGGAGATAGAGTCTGATCTGTGCTTCGAAACAGAGGTAGGTTTGGATAGGCAGAAAAAACAGAGGATGGGGGTCATGCTCCCCTTCCTTGAGGACTGAGAATCTATATAAATTACCTGGAATTCTTCTGCATGGAAGCTTTTAAAATTCTCTCCCATGTATTTACTTATTCAATAATTAATTTATATTAGTGTAGACTCATGGATATTTATTTAATACTTTAGGTTATAATACAGTACCACTTTATTTTGTTACTCAAATTGTTCCAGCTTTAAACATTGAGAGCTCCTTAAGTTGGCTTCTGTGTTGCTTTAAGATTCCATTTGTGTGTGTGTGTGTGTGTGTGTGTGTGTGTGCGAGTATTAGTCGACTCAGGAGGCTGCTATAACAGAATACCATAGACTGGGTATTGTTGCTTAAACAACAATAATTTATTTCTTACAGTTCTGGAGGCTGGGAAATCCAAGATCAAGTTGCCAGCTCATTCAGTTCCTCAGTGAGGGCCCTCTTCCTGGTTTGCAGATGATTGCCCTTTTATTTCATCCTCACATGGTGGGGAGAGAGAGAGAAAGAGAGAATGAGAGAGAAAGAACAAGCTCTGATTTTAATGCCGTCATGGGGGCTGCACCTTCATCTAAACCTAATTATCTCTCAAAGCCTCCATCTCCAAATTGGGGATTAGGGCTTCAACATATGAACATTCAGCTCATAACAGCGTGTGTGTGTGTTTTACCACTTTCTTTCTGGCACTACAATATGCTGCAGGCTCATCATGTGTATTTCCTGAACAGTCTGGAAGCAACGATTTCTCCAAGGAGCTCTGGTTCATTTTATTGGAGAATGGTATTAGAAACCAAGATCTGGGCACTAGGTATGCTTACTGCTACTGGAGTGTCATTGTTTCTAGGCCTTCTCAGCAGACAGAACAAGGAAATATGTGTATGTATACTAACCCTTGTGTAGATAAATATCTATAAATATTTCCTATGTATCCATCTGTGACTATATTAAACTAAATGTGAGTTCATACTGATGTCTTCAACTCTAATCCATTACTACGTATATCATCTAACCTTCTCCCCTTGCTTTTCTGTAACCTCTTATTGCAACGGTGAGAGAACTGACTCCCACCATCCACCATCCACCATCCACCATCCACCATCCATTTACTTAATTGTTCAGTTTCAGTGCACATGTATAGCAGTACCAGAACTGTTAACCCATGATCCAATGGGAAGTAACAATACATTGCTTTTATAGTCACTTTTGCCTAGTTTTACAGACTCGACTAATTTCCAAAGTTGCTTTGGTTAACACCTGTTCCCCCACTTCCTTCAGTGAGGTTATTTTGTGCATTTGTAATACAGTTAGATTCTTTTGTCACAGTCTGCATTCTGTCTTGGGATCTCTTGATTTCCTAAATAATTTCTGTTTAATTTGCATACATTAAGGTTTGCTATTGGTGTTGTGAAGTTCTATGGGTATTGATTGACAAATGCATTATGTCATATATTCTCTATTAGCATCATGCAGAATA
The DNA here is from genome assembly GCF_000442215.2 of Lipotes vexillifer. NCBI lineage: Eukaryota > Metazoa > Chordata > Mammalia > Artiodactyla > Lipotidae > Lipotes > Lipotes vexillifer. The sequence goes on along the minus strand of NW_006789439.1, from coordinate 23,558 downwards.
GTTTAATTGTCCTAAAATATCTCCTTTATTTCATCTATTCAAACCTTCCCTCTTCTGGAACCCTTGGCAACTCTACTAGTCTGTTTACCCATTCTACAGTTTTACCTTTTCCAGAATTTCGTTTAGATGGACTCACACAGTATGTAGCCTTTTCAGACTGACGTCTTTCACTTAGTAATATGCATTTAAGATTCATGCATATTTTTGTATACCTTGCTAGCTCATTACTTTTATCACTGACTAGTATTCTTGTTATTTGGATATACCACAGTTTGTTTAACAAAAAGAAAGACATCTTGGTTGCTTCCAACTTTTAGTGACTATGAATAAAGTTTCTGTAAACATGCATATGTAATATTGATTTTTAGCTTTATCTTACTTTTAAAAAAATTTTGACATAATTTACATACCATAAAATTCATCCTTTAAAGATGTATATTTAAGTATTTTTAGTACATTTACAATGTTATATAATCATCACCACTGTCTAATTCCAGAATAATCTCAGCACCCCAAAATGAAAACTTGTATCCATTAGAAGTTACTCCACAGTGTCCCTTGCCCCCAGTCCCTGGCAATCACTAATCTACTTTTTGTCTCTATGGCTTTGTCTATCTGGGGACATTTCATATAAATGGAATCATACAGTATGTTGTGTTTTGTTTCTGACTTCTTTAACTTATCATAATGTTTTCAAAATTCATCCATGTTGTACCATGTAACAACACTAATTGCTCTTTATGTCTGAATAATAGTCCATTTTATGGATATAGCATACTTTGTTTATCCTTTCTTTAGTTGATGGACGTTTGAGTTGTTTGCACTTTTTGGGTATTAAGAATAATACTATTCGGGCTTCCCTGGTGGCGCAGTGGTTGGGAGTCCGCCTGCCAATGCAGGGGACGCGGGTTCGTGCCCCCGTCTGGGAGAATCCCACAAACCGCGGAGCGGCTGGGCCCGTGAGCCATAGCCACTGGCCCTGCACGTCCGGGGCCTCTGCTCCACGGCGGGAGGGGCCACAGCAGTGAGAGGCCCGCCTACTGCAAAAATTAATTAATTAATTAATTAAATAAATAACATTTAAAAAAAGAATAATACTGCTATAAATATTTATGTACAATCTTTATATGAGCATATGTTTTCATTTCTCTTGGGTCTATACCTAGGAGTTGAATTGCTGAGTCATATGCTAACTCTATGTTTTACTCTTTGTGGAACTGCCAAACTTTTCCAAAGCAGTTTTACCATTTTAAATTCCCACCAGCAATGTATGAAAGTTTCAATTTCTCTCCGTCCTCACCAATACTTGTCATTGTCCATTATTTTTATTATAGCCATCTAACGGGTATGAAGCAGTATCTTACTAGAGTTTTGATTTCCATTTCTCTAATGACTAATGATGTTGAGCATATTTTCTTGTGCTTCACGTGCAGATTTTTGTATGAGCGCAGTTTTCAAATCAATTTGGCAAATACCTAGAAGAATTATTGTTGGATTACGTGTTAAGACTATGGTCTCTTTATTTTTATTCAATCGAATAAATATGATATGAATTGCAACCAACATTTGTGGAAAAACTCCTACCTGTTACAAACTATGACAGCTAGCCATTTGTTAGCCAGAGAGGAGGCAGAAAGCTCCTATTACCCTGTGTCATTCTTCCCTGAGTGGGAAGGAGACATTTCAACCTCTAGGGAAGCTTGGAGAAGCGTTGGGATACCTTTGGTTTAACAACGACCTGTGTGCTACAGGCATTTATTCTCTGAGGCCCAGTCAATATTGTGCAGTGTGTGAAAGAGTCTTGCACAATCAAGAAAAGCCCTATCTCAAATGTCATTGAGCGTCCCAGATGAAAATAACAGCCAGACGTATGAGTCAGCAGAAACCAAAGGTAGAAAAAAGTGAGGGGTAGAATTCAAAATTTGCAAGTGATGGAAAGAAAATAGTGGTTAAGGACAACTTCCTGGGACTGAGAGGTGATATGATCTTCCTAGAGCTGTCTTGAGTCATGTCATCTCTGGGAACTCTATATGTTATCGTCTCTATTTAACGACCCCTGGGTCACTTGAGAATCTTGTTTTCCTTATTTATATTTTGTATCTTCATCCTTACCACCTAACATTATGTAGATTACCTAAGTGAGTGTCAGGTTTTGCAATCAGGAGATGCTAACTAGCATACCTTTATTCCCCCATAAAGATATGGAGAGGGTGGAATTTGAAGAGGGAGGTCCACTTTACTCTGAAGTTATTCATTATAAGCTGTTAGGACTAATATTTGCATGTGGTTAAAATGTTACAAGTAATGGTGGTATCTTTAAATATTAACCTGGCAAACTCATTATTTGGGATACTTTGATTTGTTGTTTTTTTCCTATGTGATTCTAGTAAATTGGTTTCTGAGAAAACTCCACATTATGAAATGGAAGCAAATTTCATACCAAATATTTGGGGAGGAGAAAAAAAAGCCAGTACTTTGCAAGTTTACTCACACTGTGTGGTTTGTTGTTTCAGAAAGCTTAGTATTTCACAAATGTATTCAACATTATAAATCATGAATTAACATAGAAAAAGTGAAAACTTCTCAATAACACCCATAGGTAGGAATTATAGCTTAAGTTGTGGTTAAAGCAGAACTTTGTCAAAAGTATAACCAAGTTACATTCTGTATACACTAAAGCATTTACTTTCCATATACTTGAATTTTGCATGTTACCAAAATGCTGAAGTCATTTTTTCCCTAGTGGTTAGAACCTGGAATACATTGTTCTGTATTATCAGCAGCCAAGGCAATAAGTAGTGGTTAAGCCATGTGGTAGTCTATTCCATTGGTGGCCCCGGATGAATTAGTCTCCTGGTATTTGTTCCCTTGTGCAGTCCTTTCCCTGTGAATCTGGACTGGACTAACAATGTGCTTAACTAAAAGAATAGGTCTAAGGTGACAGTGCCAGTTCCAGGCCTAAGCCTTAAAAAGTCTGGCAGCTTCCACTTTTGCACTCATAGGAGCCTTGACCCTCTAGACGTGAAATTCAGCTATGCTTTTGGAAAGGCCATAAGAAGCAGCGAGGAGAGTGAGAGGCCCTGAGACTACATGAAAGAGAGATGCCTAGCCCTCTCAACCTCCCTGTTGCCCACAGCTGACTTGCCCACTGATTTACCTACAAAAGTGACCAGCAATAGGACCATCAGAAGAATCAGAAGCTGAGCCCAGCCCAGACTACAAACGTGTAAGCAAATAAAACAGTGGTTTCAAGTCAGTAAGTTTTGGCAATGAATGGCCAGAAAAAGCACTTACAGAATATCTGACACTGCATAGTTTGCCAAGGAGGTACAAAGAATAGATGATGGAGTGATGCATGTTTAACTTCCAGGTTTATTTTATTTTATTTTGTCTTATTTTATTTAAATTTTATTTTATTGAGGTAAGAACACTTAACCTGAGATGTACTCCCTTAACAGTTGTTAAGTGTAGAATACCATATTGTTGACTATAAGTGTGACATTGTACAGCAGACGTTGTTCATATTGCTTAACTAAAACTTTATGCCTACTGGTTAGTAACTCCTCTACCCTCTCCCCCCAGCCACTGGCTACCACCTTTCCACTCTGATTCTATGAATTTGGATATTTTAAATACCTCATATAATTGACTTCCAGGTCTTGAACTTCCAATCTTGAGTATACTATACATCTTTTCACTGAAAGTTTTAGAAACTACATTTTTTATCAGTTATATATTTTAGCTACATTTTAGATTATCCAAAATATAGCATGGAATATTAATTATATTTAGCATTTTTTTGAGTGAATAAGTTTTCATCTTCTAATAAGTAGCTTATAAATGAACTTTTGGAAGGCATTAGTTTACTGAGTGTTGTCTGTATCATCACATATAGTACTTCAAGATATAATTTTCAATTATTGCAGTAATTCAGGCAAGGGAGAAATTTGGACCTGCCTGAGCAATTCAAGAAAGGTGCAAGCCACTTTGGTACCCAGAACTGATAGGAAGGAAAGAGTTGGAGTGAGCCAGGTGTGGAAGAACAAGACAGACATTCTGAATGAGGTGTGACATGCTAAATGAGGCACAGTGGCCTGGGGGAAGCTGCCATCTTAGAAGGGTACTTAAAGACTTGGTTTAGATTCACACTGGATGGGTTAAGAGGATTTTAAAGGAATTTCCCAAAGGTAACTTAGCAAGGAAATTACATGATTAGGCCATGTTTTAGACTTATGAATTTGGCAGCAATTCTGAGGACAGAGTAGAAGAGGGAGAGGTTTAACAAAATCATGAAAAATCTTACTGACATCCAGTGTTTTCAGAAACTTTCTCTAGTATTCAAAAGAGATTTTTTAAAACAGAAGTATAAAATAATTGCAGTAAATAGTAATAAGTACTTTTGCTGTTTAGTCAAATACTTTCATATAATGTCATAATAACAACAAATTAGAAAGACTACCATATCTTCTTGATCAAAAAGTTAATTCTTTGGTCATGTAACTTTAATGATCATCCTGGGCTGTTCCATGATACTGTAAATAAAGAGATGTATACTTTTTGCAACCATAACTTTGTCATCCTCGAGCAATTTTGTTTATGTTGACTTTCCTTAGAAACTTTATAGTGCTTGTATATGTATATACGTATTTTCCTTTCAGTCTCTTATGCTGGACATGATTTTTCATATTTTGACAAACGTTAAACAGCAGAGCATTTTCTTACACATTTAAATGTCACTAAATAAATGTGAATGTGTCTTCTTGTAATGATAAAAGATGTTCAAGACAAAGAAATTCAGGTGGACTCTAAAGGAATAATTGAGTCAGGATGAAAAATAAAATGAAAAATGTTCTCCCTATCTCTCAGCTTAGTCCAAAGTATCTCTGAGAATATCTTAAAGGTATCCTCTACGAACATATACCTATACTTCATATTATTATTTGTAATTGCATAGGGAGTATCACAAGAACTGAGAAAAATATCTTGTTAAAATGTATTACCTTTATAAAATTTGTAACCAAAGATTTATTTATGCACAAATACTCTTCAAAGGGCAGGCCTCGTGTTCAATACCCAGTTATGGCTAGAGTTAGTGCTAGAAAGGCAGGTCCATAAGGTCTGTCCAATTTATATTCCTAGGAGGATGAGCTGTGTTAGGATTTCTTCTAACACACAACCTGAATATTCTATTCTATACAATTTTGTAGAATTTGGTGGAAGCCTTTCCAAGTTAGGTAAAGCTCTTTAGAGGGCTTAGTATTTAGCTAAATTTCCTGGATTGGTCTCGGAGCTAATTTAGGCTTTAGTGACATATAATAACAACTTGAGACATTTCCTTGGCCAGAATTTATGTGATATGTGCTTCTGTGATTTAGAGTGTTATGTTGTATCACTGGATTACAGATAATCCATTTCCCATTGAAATATGTAGCCACAAACTTTAAATGAATAAAGAATGAGTCGAATAAGAAGCATAGCAAATGTTGCTAAAATGCAAAGTCTGCATATATTTTTAGATTTGTCTACATTAGGACCTATACTATAAAATATGGAAATTCTTTTAAAATCTGGAGATACTGCATGGTTTTGGAAGGCATTCCTCTAAATGGATCTAATTTAGGTTTTAAGTATTGTTTGGGATAAAATATTAAAGGTAGCTTTTGATTTGAGATATTTAAATTAGAGTTGCCTGTAGATTAACTTCAAAGATTAAAACTCATAATCAGCTGTTAATTCTAATTCTTTTTACTGTCATATAAGTATAAAATTGTATTTTTATCTCTAAGGTAACATAATGAACCATGAATCTACAATTTGAAAAACTGTATACTAATGAACTTATAATTCCCTTGTGCATATGTTGGAAGGCTTTTTTTCAAAGCATATCTGAAAGTATAAAGAATCTCTTTTTAGTGTTTGATTAGCAGCAAAATTAGTGAGTTAGAAACATTATTCATACTACAATAGAGACGTAGGCAAGTTGGAAACTCTCCAATTGGGTATTTGGAAACAGGGACAACTTAATTGTTCTGAGGTTGAGAGACAAATTATTGATTACATTTTCCCACTAAAGTATTCCCTTTAAAATTAAACTGAAATTTGTGGGGTGGGTGGTGGTGGTGGTGGGATGAACTGGGAAATTGGGATTGACATATATACATTAATATGTACAAAATAGATAACTAATAAGAAACTGCTGTGTAAAAAATAAATAAATAAAATTAAATTTTAAAAAATTAAATTAAACTGAAATTGTTGGTACCTTTTGCTAAGGAAACACTCATCCTCTACTGGAAAGTGCTTGGCAAATGGTAGGTGCTCAATAAATATTTTCAAAATGAATGCTAAATGCAAACATGTCCACTAATTATGAATCTTCTGCTGCTTATTTGAATTTAATAAAAATTGTGTTTTATTTTTCTATTGTACAGATTAGACACAGTAAAGAGATATGAATGTTGATGCCATTTTTGGTGGTTTTATGAAGCAAATTTGTAATTTGCAAATTTAGACTCAATATTTATATTTCTAGTGTACAAATAACTGATTTCTGGAAAATATTAAAGGCAATTTTTTGTGTATCAAATGCTTTGATCTTTTCAATAATGTCTCTTGAACATGAATTTTTAAAATATAAACCTGAGCAATGAAAGAAAGAGTACAAGTGTCTAGATATTAAATGAAATGTTTAGAGGTGTATATCTTAAGCTATATCCACTCAAACTGAAAATAAGAATTTTCTGGGCGGCATAAGAAATTATGGTAGAATGAGTTGCCTCTGTGTGTGTGAGTAGGTATGTACTTGGGTTAGTGTTCTGTTTGTTTTACAGTAAATGGAAAAATAAATGATACTTCTTGTGCCTGAGTGAGAATTTTAGTGTCCTAAGTTGTGTATGTATTAGATGAGAAAAAGTCTTTAAATATTCAAAATTGGTATTATTGGTATATACATTAAAGAATCACTGAATAGGAGAAGCAATTCTTTCACTTTCACTGAAAGTTCTTTCACTGAATAGGAGAAGCAATGCTTACAGCAAGCTTGGAGTTGGGTGAGGAGAAAGAGGGTCAAAGATGAACAGGGATAGAAGTAAGGATAGCCATGAACTAACCAAAAGTGTGAAAAATACTTTTATTACTCATTGGACAAGAAAATTACAATCAGGGATGCAGAAAATCCACACATTTTGATGTGTGTAATTTAGTTTCAGTTTAAAAGATGCTGCTAAATAGAAGAGAAACAAATTCAGATATTTCCAAATGAGGCTTGCGTCCAGAAGAAGGGATTTCAGGCTTTACTCAAGTCTATCACTAAATGTATCTGATACCATCATTAAGTATGTATTAATAACATAACACTTATGAATGTGCAATACTATGTTAGATGATGAGAAGACAGAGAATCGTTAGACATAGTTAAGAATCTTAAGTTTTCCAATCTTATTAGAAATCCAAAAGACACCTATAGAAAGAAGATAATATCTGGTATCATCTGCTATGTTGCAAATATGTGTACAAATAATAAGTGCTATATTCAGCTATGATAGAAGGTGGAATGTGATGTGTTAAAACCAAGTAACATGGGAGCACAAAAAGTGGAGAGATTAAAATTGCAGAAGAGGAAATGGGATTTTAATACACTAAGTTTTCATGTAGAGGGAACAGTATAGCAAAGGTACTAACATAAGAAAGATGGAGCAAGATTGTGGAGTTGCCCTGACTGAGCACACATACAGGGTGTACAGTGGTGTAAAAGCCTTAAAAAAGTAAGTTGAATGTAGTAATGGAGAATTTCAAATGTTGGGATAAGAGGTATTAATTGTATTAAATAGACCTGTAAAACTGTTCAAAGTCTTTCAAGACTCAAATCCTGGTGTAACATGATGAGATGTTGGTTTAAGATGAAAACACTGGTAGTGGGTAATGAAAAGAATAAAGTGAAGTTGTGGAGACAAGTAAGGAAGTTACTATAATAATCCAGGTGATAGGGATTAAGAATCTGAACTAGGACAATAACAGAATGAATGGAAGCAAGAGGTAGATGATGTTGCAGAGATGAAATAAAAATACTGTGCAAGCAAATAGTTGTTAGGACAGATAAACGAAATAAAAATGTTAATAACTACTATTTGTTACACATTTTTACATCCATATTTATTGTCTAAAATTGTTTTTCTGAAATTCTTGGAAAGGTACAATTTTCCAAGACTGAACCTGGAAGAATTAGAAAATATAAACAGACCTATCACAAGTGATGAAGTTGAAACCGTAATTTAAAATCTTCCAACAAACAGAACTCCAGGACCAGATGGCTTCACAGGCGAATTCTATCAAACATTTAGAAAAGAGCTAACACCGATCCTTCTCAAACTCTTCCAAAAAATTGCAGAGGGAGAAACACTCCCAAATTCATTCTACAAAGCGACCATCACCCTAATACCAAAACCAGGCAAAAATATCACAAAAAAAGAAAATTATAGACCAATATCACTGATGAACGTAGATGCAAAAATCCTGAACAAAATACTAGCAAACAGAATCCAACAGCGCATTAAAAGGATCATACACCATGATCAAGTGGGATTTATTCCAGGGATGCAAGATTTCTTCAATATATGCAAATCAATCAATATGATACACTACACTAACAAATTAAGGAATAACCACCATATGTTCACCTCAATAGATGCAGAAAAAGCTTTTGAAAAAATTCAACACCCATTTATGATAAAAACTCTCCAGAAAGTGGAGATAGAGGGAATCTACCTCAACATAATAAAGGCCATATATGACAAACCCACAGCAAGCATCGTACTCAATGGTGAAAAACTGAAAGCATTTCCACTAAGATCAGGAACAAGACAAGGATGTCCACTCTCGCAACTCTTATTCAACATAGTTTTGGAAGTACTAGCCACAGCAATCAGAGAAGAGAAAGAAATAAAAGGAATACAAATTGGAAAAGAAGAAGTAAAACTGTCACTGTTTGCCAATGCTATGATACTACACATAGAAAATCCTAAAGACGCCACCAGAAAACTACTAGAACTAATCAATGAATTTGGCAAGGTTGCAGGATACAAAATCAATGCACAGATATCTCTGGTATTCCTATACACCAACAATAAAAAATCAGAGAGAGAAATTAAGAAAACACTCCCATTTACCATTGCAACAAAAAGAATAAATAAAATACCTAGGAATAAACCTGCCTAAGGAGGCAAAAGACTTGTACTCAGAAAACTATAAAACACTGATTAAAGAAATCAAAGATGGCATAAACAGATGGAGAAATATACCATGTTCTTGTGTTGGAAGATTCAATATTGTGAAAATGACTATACTACCCAAAGCAATCTACATATTCAGTGCAATCCCTATCAAACTACCAATGGCATTCTTCACAGAATTAGAACAAAAAATTTCACAATTCATATGGACACACAAAAGACCCCGAATAGCCAAAGCAATCTTGAGAAAGAAAAATGGAGCTGGAGGAATCAGGCTCCCTGACTTCAAACTAAACCACAAAGCTACAGTAATCAAGACAGTATGGTACTGGCACAAAAACAGAAATATAGATCAATGGTACAGGGTAGAATGCCCAGAGATAAACCCACGCACATATGGGCACCTAATTTACAGCAAAGGAGGCAAGAACATACAATGGAGAAAAGACAGCCTCTTCAATAAGTGGTGCTGGGAAAATTGGACAGCTACATATAAAAGAATGAAATTAGAACACTCCCTAACACTAAAATCCAAATGAATTAAAGACTTATATGTAAGACCAGACACTATAAAACTTTTAGAGGAAAACATGGAAAAACACTCTTTGACATAAATCACAGCAAGATCTTTTTTGACCCACCTCCTAAAGTAATGGAAATAAAAACAAAAATAAACAAATGGGACCTAATAAAGCTTAAAAGCTTTTGCACAGCAAAGGAAACTATAAACAAGACAAAAAGACAACCCTCAGAATGGAAGAAAATATTTGCAAATGAAACAACAGACAAATGATTAATCTCTAAAATACACAAATAGCTCAATGGAGATCAATATCAAAAAACAAACAATCCAGTTTAAAAATGGGCAGAAGACCTAAATAGATATTTCACCAAGGAAGACATACAGATGGCCAAGAGACACATGAAAATATGCTCAACATCACTAATTATTAGAGAAATGCAAGTCAAAACTACAATGAGGTATCACCTCACACCAGTCAGAATGGCCATTATCAAAATATCTAGAAACAATAAATGCTGGAAAGGGTGTGGTGAAAAGGGAGCCCTCTTGCACTGTTGGTGGGAATGTAAATTGATACAGCCACTATGGAGAACAGTATGGAGGTTCCTTAAAAAACTAAAAATAGGGGCTTTCCTGGTGGCGCAGTGGTTGAGAGTCCGCCTGCTGATGCAGGGGACACGGGTTCGTGCCCTGGTCTGGGAAGATCCCACTTGCCGTGGAGCGGCTAGGCCCGTGAGCCATGGCCGCTGAGCCTGTGCTCCTCAAAGGGAGAGGCCACAACAGTGAGAGGCCCGTGTACCACAAAAAAAAAAACAAAACAAAATAGAACTACCATACGACCCAGCAATTCCACTACTGGGCATATACCCTGAGAAAACCATAATTCAAAAAGAGTCATGTACTACAATGTTCATTGCAACACTATTTACAATAGCCAGGATATGGAACCAACCTAAATGTCCATTGAAAGATGAATGGATAAAGAAGATGTGGCACAAATATACAATGGAATATTACCCCGCCATAAAAAGAAACATTGAGTTATTTGTAGTGAGGTGGATGGACCTAGAGTCTGTCATATAGAGTGAAGTAAGTCAGAAAGAGAAAAACAAATATGGTATGCTAACACATATATATGGAATCTAAAAAAAAAAAAAGGTACTGATGAACCTAGTTGCAGGGCAGGAATAAAGAGACAGACATAGAAAATGGACTTGAGGACATGGAGTGGGAGGGTGAAGCTGGGGTGAAGGGAGAGTAGCATCAACATACATATACTAACGAATGTAAAATAGTTGGCTGGTGGGAAGCAGTAGCATAGCACATGGAGATTGGTTCAGTGTTCTGTGATGACCTAGAGGGGTGGGATAGAGAGGATGGGAGTGAGGCTCAAGAGGGAAGGGATATGGGGACATATGTATGCAAATGGCTGATTTGCTTTGCTGTGCAACAGAAACTAACACAGTACTGTGAAGTAATTATACTCCAATAAAGATCTATTAAAAAAATAAAAAATTAAAAAATAAAATTGTCTTTCTTATAATGTAATTGTCTGGGGTGTGTGTGTCAGAGCAATGCCAACCTAATAAACTGAGTTACTTCAAATATATTTTATGCAAAGATATTTGCATTATTTTGAAGTAGCAGAGCATCAATTTGGGGTATAGAAAGGTTCTCTCAAATGAAGAAGGGATAATAGGCAAAATCTGACAGAAATTCACGTTTCATGTGAAATGTATGGAGTATATGTATGTGTGTGTGTGTGTATATATATATATATATATATATATATATATATATAATACTCCCCATCAGCTTTATATCTGAAAAATTATTGAGAATCATTGTTGGAAAATGTGTTGGAATAAGGAAGTTTATTCATCACCTAAACCAGTTCATTTGAAGTGGGATTAGATATCATCTGTTTAATAATGAGAAAAACCAAAAAAAATAAAGGCCATACCTGAATATATTAAATAACAATACAAGACAATGGAAAAGAAGCATCTGCTTGATCTGGTGAAAGGGCTTTTTTCTGAAAGTGATTTGCTGCAGGAACCAGAAGGAAATATTAGAAAACAATCAGCATTCAAAAAAGTATGCAAGAAATCATTGTTTTTTTACAAAACAATAGAAGAAAGTCATTAGAGAGACAATGTTCAAGTGAAATGGTAAAGGAATGACTTAAAATAAGAAAGAATTGTAAAGAAATTAGAAATTATATTAAAAGAATAACAATCCATTGATATCTCAAAAAGCTTAATGATGATGTAGAGGATAAGCTTGAATCAAACAAGAAAGAGAAGAACAATAAAAAAGTAGAAAATGACTTTTGCTATTTTAGTCTCTGATGTTTTAATTAAACATAAAATGCATTATGGAGAAATTTGAGAATAAGATAAACTCCATGGATCTTTTCCCCAGGTACAAGTACACATGCATATACACCTAAAACTCTTATCAATTTGAAAAGGTTTGCAGACCTCCCAAATTGCACACATGTACCTATGTTAAGGTGAAGAATTCCCATTATGCAGTGGATCTGAATAATCTAGTTCAATATTTCCAAAACTGGTATTCCATGGAATACATTTTTTCCCCAACTGGCTAAGACCTAAGTGTCCCATACTCAAGTTTGGGAACTGATAGAATAAGCAATATTAAGCAGATTCCATTACTTCATTACTTCTCAGAGCCTTATATATGCAATGTATCAATATCTAACTGTTTTTAAAAATGCTTACTCTGCCAGACAATAAGTGTTCAGTATAATATATTTTCATCTCAGAGCAGTCCTATAAGTACTGTACTGTTACTTTTCCTCTTTTGCTGACATGGAAAGTGAGGTTAAATAACTTGTGAAAATTCACACAGCCTGTCAACTGGGGGAGCTAGGATTCAAACAATCTAGTTTAGAGTCTGTGTTATTAACCACTACAATAAAGACGGGAAGCAGGGCATATAGGGACTATTAAACTCTTGTATTTTGAGGTGAACCTATTAATATTCCACAGAAGTAGTATTTTATAGAGCATATATGGAAAGTGTTAATATGATTAAGTAGTTGAATAAAATATAAACATAATGCGAAACTTACACACACACACAGTTACATAGCTTTGAAAACTAACAAAATACAGAAAATGTTTACAAAACATGATCACTTTATTAGGCAACCAAAAATATCTCAACATATTCTGGGCAGAAATTATGCTTTCTATATTCCTTGTTAACAATGCAAAGAAACTAAAAATTATTAACTGTATTAGTTATGCTATAATTATAGCTGCTGATACAGAGCCTCAAAATAACAGCTCTTAAATGAGTTAGAAGTTTATTTTTGTCACACAAAGAATTCTATCATAAACCATCAGGGTGGATAGGGCAGCTCCTGGTGTCAGGGACCCAGGCATCTTCTACTTTCTTATTCTACACACCTCAACTTTTTGCTTCCACATCACGGTCCAAGTTAGCTGCTTCAGCACCTCTCTCCTTCATGTCTGCATTTCAGACATTGAGAAGAAGGGAGCACACTCTT